>NC_060288.1:31860258-32130112 GCF_021613505.1 Equus quagga | reverse complement strand
CAGAGTCACCTGTATTTATAGGTCTTAGAGGAGGAGGCTCAGAGACAAACAGCGCAGTGAGAGAAGGGGGGCCTTTGCCTGGGGATGGGGCCCAGGATGCTGTGTCCACATGTCTTTCTGATGTTCCTCTGTTTAAATATCTTTCATCAAACAAAAGGCAGCGTTTAGTATTTTCTCTTGTTTCAACTTGATATTGATCTTTAGAAGCCTAACCTATTTTCTGTTTTCCATCTGCTTGATTACGTGTTAATGTTCAAAAAAGACTAGAAACAACGCTGTCATTCAAGAAGTTCAGGGAACAAGTTCCTCTTCTTTTCTGAAGATGGGTCCTGCTCATCTCTGGAAGTCTAGACCCTGGGACCAGTCATGGAACCCAGTGGACTAGAGGATTAATGGATTACAGGATATAGGGGCATTACTCCCTTAAGAAGTTGTGTTTTGAGTTTCTAGGGTGAGTACGCTCCTGGATGTGGAGACTACAATGGCTTAGCAGGCTCAGGGGAAATGAGTTCAGTGGGATTCCCAGTAAAGTGTTGGTCAGACTAAAGCCAAAGGTCAGATTTATTTCAAGAAGCCAGTGTGATTTAAGTGCATCACCTAGAATGTACACCAGTTACATCTCTCCAGCTTGAGAAATACCAAAACAATTGAGATGCCTGAAGCCCTGAAAGCTTTGAATTCTTTTAATGCAAAAAAAATTAATTTTTTCACAGGGAACAAAATGCAAAAGGAAGCATAGTGAGTGACATATGGCAATTTCTCCTCTCCCTACTCCAGCTGTCAGTCTTTTCCAGGAAACCCTCACTGTTAACACATTATTCTGTAGTTTGCTTTATTCACCCAGTTATTTAGCTTGAATCCTGTTATATCAATCTTTACAGTACTCTATCATTATTTTTAATGGTTTTATACTAACCCACTGTGTTCATATGCCAGTGTTAATTTCCTTATTATTAAAACACAGAAAATTGCTGCAATTTGGTTATTTCTAAACTGTTGCAGTCACAACTGTAGTGAATATCTTTATATATATGTTATCCTGACCATAAGTGATTAAGTCTTTTAGATAAATTTCTAGAAGTAGAATTGCTTGGTCGAAGAATGCATCTTATACGTTACAGACGTTACGCCATCCTCCATGGAAGTTGCCCCAACAGCACTCACAGAAATACACCAGACTGACTGCTCTCTGCCCACAAGGGAGTGTGTTGTAGAAGCCCTGGGATTAGCTAATTTCCATCATCCTTTTTTCCTGCCTAGAATCTTGGCAGTGATGTGATGGCTCCAAATACCTAATGTCTTACACTCTCTTGCCTCCCAGAGTTGCCCCTAAAGAGAGTTCTGACCCATGAAATGTCATTGCTAGGAAGGGCACCCTTTATAAGTAATAAAATAAATCTTTCTTCTTGCCTCACATCCATTGTTGTGCTATTCTTTATATTCTCCTCCCTCTCTCTGCTTGGATGACAGGAGCACTTGGACCTGCAGCAGCTGTGTTTTGCCCACAAAGAAGACAATTACTCCATGTGGATGCTGGAGCAGGTGCACAGAAGATATCATGTCCTTGAGGATGTAGTTGACCCACCTCACCTCCTCCTACTGCCCACTTTAAGTTGTTGTGACTTGGAAAACCCAGTCTGTATTCTTTCTAAAGCCACTGTTTATTGAGTGTCCTGGTGTTTGTGGCTGAAAGAAGGCTGATCCGTGGACGGTGAGGCTTTCTGGTCTTTCCCAGTCTGAGAGAGAAGAAATGGGATCCCAGTGTCTTCTTTGTTTACATTTCGCTCAGGAATCAGGGTCCATATCTTCCCTTGCCTGAGAAGTGTTTGTATTTATTTTCTCTGTAATGTCCTTTCTTTGTTACCTATTTTGAGGAATGGAATTGTTTTTCTATTTATTTGCATTGATTTGTAGGAGCTCTTTTTAAAATCGTGAAAGGAGTTTTTTGTCACAAGTACTGGAAATCATTTCCAGGTGTTGTCATTGTGGCTTTTGCTTTCTTTTTTGCTGGCAGAAACTTTGGAGTTTTATATCATTTAAAAAAATCTTGGGGCAGGCCCCGTGGCCAAGTGGTTAAGCTAGCCTTCTCCACTATGGTGGCCCAGGGTTTTGCGGGTTTGGATCCTGGGTGCGGACATGGCACCACTCATCAGGCCACGTTGAGACGGCGTCCCATGTGCCACAACTAGAAGGACCCACAACTAAAATATACAACTATGTACTGGGGAGTTTGGGGAGAAAAAGCAGAAAGAAAAAAGTCTTTCACCATTTATGTGTTTTGTGTCTACCCCTCTTAAATTTGTAGAACTCAATCTTCCATGTGTTAGTGCTTTTTGGCATGAAAATAACTCTTCACATCTTGTGCTATGAGTCAGAGCGTACACCAGACCTGCAGCCCCCTTCCAGGGGAACTGTACATTCTCAGGGGGGTTGTCAGGATCCTTATCATTTCGATGTCGCAATGGTAGATACAGACATCCAGCACGTAGGTAGGACACATGTCCATGGGTGGAGCTGCTTGATCACAGGAACAACAAAGTGACTGTAGGTAACAAAGGAGCTCTGTTTGCTCCTCCTTCTCTTTGGTCCCTCTCTGCTGCTTCTTCCCCAAAACATAAGCATATCCACAAGCATTGCGATGGAAACACAGATAATCCATTTCCAAAGGCCCATTAACTCTGATCTTGCAAGAATTGACTTTTGCATCCATAGGGCTATTTCTGCTCACTCCTCAGAGACACTTAGCATCCTGCTATCCCTCAGGATGTGCTGAACCCCAAGAGGGATCACTGTCTTGAGGATGAGGACTTGTTTCTCCTTCTAGTACCACGCATCCTGGAACCTTTGATGGGTTGATTCTGCTGGTCATCACATTAACAAACAGCCCCGTCTGTGGACAGGTCGACAATACTCCAAGCCACCATTGCATAAAGTCAATGAAATCTATTTACTCTACAATGATTGCAAATATGAATTCTGGATGGTAATGTCTGGTAATAAGTTTTCCTCAACTGCTCAAGTAGGAAATAAAAATGAAGTCCCAGGGGTTTCACATCAAACTTCAAATGAGGGTATTTACAAAGGCATATATTAGGGAGAGGCTGTAACCCTGTTTGAGATCATCGGATGTCAAATGTCTGATGACCACTAGCCTTCAGTTTATGGTCTCAAAACTCAAATAACCCCAAAGCTTACATTGGTAAACACTCTAGAATTCAAAAAGATAAGAGAGTGTAGAAGGTAGTGGTTACCTATATGAAATTTGGCATCATTTTGTTGCTTAATCTACTGTGACATTGAGTAAGACACTTAACTTCCCAAAATATCATTTTTCCTTCTGCAAATAAAAAAAAGCTTAATGATAACATACTTAATAGGGTTATTGAGATAATTGCTTATTACAGATGATGAAGAGTACTTAGTAATCAATAAATATTAGCTAATGTTGGTAGAGGAAATGCTTTTCTGTATCCTGAGAACACTACCTGGCATACAGTAGTTAGTCAATGAACAGAACTTCTGTGAAGTCACACCAGGCTATCCTCATCCCACAATACATGGAAAGAACACAATTGCATTCTAATTTGACTTGAGAAGATATTGAGACCCAAAGGATTTCAATGGTATATCCAAGGGTAAACAACAAGCACTTATTAGAGCTGGATTTGAAACCCAGTTCTCCTGTTTACAAAGACCACAAGCAGTATGTAGAGTTGGTAAGTTCTGTATTGATATAAGGTTACAACTTAAGAAGCATTTGAAGTTAGTGCATCACTTAGAAAAATGGCACTATAGTGCTGGAAAGGCTTCAAGTCCTCCTCAAAGGAGGAACAGGGTTTGAACAAGGAGATAGGCAAGAGAACAGTTTCCACGTATGGGGAATGGAGTGAGGAAGGAAGGTGCCAGCATTGAATAAGGCAGCATGGGGTTGGTTAAGACTGGGAGAGAAGCTTGTGATTATGGAGAACAGCAAATGAGTTGGTCTGGCTATAAAGGTGGGAAGCTTCTTGGACACCTTGTAGAGAAGCCTCCTTATTGGAGGATAAGAGCCTAAGGACGGGGTGGGTAAATAGAAATTAAGCTGTCACATGAACCTGGGACTTCCGAATCCAGCCAAGTGTATACTCCTTCCTCTGTTTTCCCAGCTTTGTAAGGAGTTCAGCGCTACATTACAGGTACATTAAAATGGGAGTGCAGACGAGTTGCACCACAAGAGCCAGCAAGCATTTCTTTCAATATAGTCTCTCTGTGATCAATATGATGTCTTTGGAGGTTTTTCTGGGATGCGCATATTGTGGGTTTTCGTGACACTATAGTGTGCTTGATGTACATTCTTCTGTTTGCTGTGACAGTGAGTGGTGATGACCTGGCTCAGGGAGTAGACCCCAATGGCAGTGCTGATGGAGGAAATGTGGTTCTGTGGGGACATCTCCTTTACTGTCCTCAAGCCAGAAAAATTCTGATCTTTTATGTAGCTACTGATGACTCTGTGATGCTTGTCTAAGCTCCAAAGGGAAAAATCATTTGAGTCTGTTTTGGGTTAAATCAAAATATGGGACTCTTATCCATGGGACAAAAACATGTCTCCTTTTATAGGATCTGGAAGACTCTATGTCTCATGTAGGTTACCAAAACTTTTAAACCAATGTGAGAAGTGACATTTTTCACTACTACTCTGTCTTCTTTCTTTACAATTCCTTGCCTCATCATTTTGTCTTCCAAATTGGCATTCCCATGTCTCTCAGTCCCTTGTAGACTCAAATACATGAAGACACATTCATTTCAGTCATCAGTAAATGTGTTTTCTCTTCTTGTCGGTACCAGACCAGGTTTTCTCTTCACATCTGCCTTCAGCTCAGAAAAGCTGAAATCCCTTCTTTTTCATGCAGCCTAATCAATTCCTAACACCCCTTCAAACCATGGTTTTCTTTGCCTCCCACTTCTGTCATCCCTGATCAATAAGAGGACAAGAGCTTCTGCTGGCTTCAGAGTCACCATGGCAGAATTCTGCATGCCTTTTGAGACCATATGAGAGGTCCTGAGACTAATGGGTTTGAGTTATGCATTGTTCATGTAATGAGTCCAAATCCTTTTAATTTTTAACAATACCTTACTCACTAGAGTTCTTCCTCTATATATCCAGATGAAAACACAGAACATGTCATTGTATAATTGTCATAGGCTCTTGTCTGCTTATCATATTTTTGGGGACACCCTCTCCCCCATATTAATGAAAGGGTTCCAGTGGGACTCTAGGGCTTTAGAGAAAGGTCTGTGATTGAGTACTCCTGCAGGGGACCACTCCCACATCGTGGGAATGAAGACAGTGGAGTTTCCATGAGAAGGATGGTGTTAGGTCCATACAAAACAAGGACTAACAGTGATTATAGTTGTTAATGCAAACGGATTTTCTTCCTTGGAATAAAGTCAAATTTAATGAAAGAAGAGCCTAAGATGTTTGGTTACATACATACATACATACATAGACAGATAAATAAATAGATTGATTGATAGATAATGGACAGATAGATAATAGCTAATTAATAGACAGACAGATATAGAGATAGATGGACAGATCAAACTTTAGGATCACGTGCATTCACACCACTCTGTCTGAGGACATCATCACTCTTTGAATTCCCTAATTATTTAGAGACAGAATTTTGTTTAAGAGAGTTGTAGTCAGAAATCTGTTGCTGGCATTTACATTGATCCCAACTGATACACATATCAAACATCAAAAAAGGATAGACAGAAGCTTGTGGTGAAGACTTTATTTGGGATGAAGAAAAGAGCTGGAGGGATGCAGGGAAGGTAACAACTCTTCCCTGAAGGCCTTCAGTTTGAATCTTGAAATTTGTGCATCTCCATTAAAGAAGCGAAGCAAAAACAGCACCTGTGATGAACACCACTGAGATTGCAGGCTCTGGAGATGAGCTCCTGAGACTGGCAGGGTGCTGCAATAGAAAGACATGTGAACCTGGCCTGGAGGAAGAGGGAGCATCAGCCAGTTGCCCAAGGAGGTGGATGAAAGGACAAGTGGAGGAGTTAAATTTGGAGTCAGCGTAGGCACATCAGGAGGGCCAATTAGGCCTACAGCAATGGTCATTGCATCAGACCACATGAGTTCTGACTGGGTGGTGCATGCCAGTAAGGACCTGAGCCCTCACAACCTTATTTATCTGAGCTCCATGCTGTGACCACACTTGTTCTGCTGCCCTGGCCACCATACACTTTCACATATTTACACATTTGACCTTTTGCTGTGCATCCAGATATCCCCTGAAATAGATTAAGGTCTAGTCTACTTGTCAATAAACTATGCCCCTTGGGCCAAGCAATCTCCCTGACTGTTTCTGTAAAGATCAATGAGCAGAACCAGGCTCATCCATTTCATGTTGTCCATGGGTGCTGTTCAGCCTCAGAGACTTTTCCACATGTCATGACATCAAAGCCCATGGAAAAAGAAGACAGTTTAGGACCATCCAGGCTAAATCTTTTCAATTCAGGTGAAGAAGATGAAGCCTTGGGAAGCAACTGAGGATCTTCCAGGGACAAAATTGATTGTACCAATCTTGAGACCAGAATAGAAACTTGTCCTCATTATGACGCTGGTGCTGACCTCTCTCCCCAAAAGTCTCCTGAGCTGAGATTTTATTTTCCACAGAAGAGACAGCAACATCCTGGTTCTCTGACAGCTTCCTCCAGGGCTGCAGCCTCATCAGCTCTCTCTGTAACTGGCAGCCACTGGGTCTGGAGGACTAAATGCAGGACATCTGTGAGGACAGCAGGGGTCTTCATGGTTTCTAGTGCCTGGAAGTGAAGAACTCCTAAAGCACCGAAGCAGCCTGTGAGTCTCCAGCTGCGGAAGGGGTCCATTCCTGTCTTTGCATTTGTCTGTTAGGAGATGAGAGAATCGAATATCAATCACTTGGAGACACTGTCAGCATGCTTTCTATGATTCCCTGGCTCAGAGGCAGCGTGGAGTGGGTGAGCCATGTCAAGTTCTCCTGCTCTTTCCAGGCGATGCTTTGATGTCTGTCTGATCTGGGTCTCCTCAGAATGGACAGAATTCTGAGGGTCCCTTCGAATGGGAATTAGAACTGGTCAATATGTCGATGGAGGGTCCCAGTGCACCCTTGTAAGCTGTGCTATGATTCAATGGTTCCTCTTTTGATTTTTTTTCCAGCTTAAGCTGATTTGTACTTTACCGGTCCCCCTGATCTTGCTTCATTTTACCTAAATCACGACAGTGTCATCATCCTCAAATCTCTATGTGAGGCATGAATGTGCTCTCCCCATCACTTGGGGACTCAATTCCAAAGGACAGCCCAACATTGTCAGCACCAGGGATAGGCCTGTGTCTTCACAGCCACCTGCTTTGTATTGTTTCCTTTTGGTCTACCAGTTTCAGAGGAGGTGACCTGATACACCACCGAGGCCTAAGCCATGATAGCCAGAGCAGAAGGGATCCCTGCTCTGGAGAAGCAAGGAGAGATCCCAGTTCCTCTTGTCTACTGGTGGGAGGAGAGCTCTGATCATGGAGCTCAGGGAAAAAGAATCAGGACTAGCCTGCACTGGGCTGGTTGATTCTTGGACATTGGAAGGGCTTTTGGGCACAGAGAAGAATCACCAATGTTTGCACTCAGTTTAATGCTCAATCAATGAAAGCTTGTGAAAACCAGCTCTTGAGTATGAAACATTCATACCAACGTGATAATTTAAATAATCTTTACCATGCTACAGTGAGCTAATACACTTAGCATGCCTGGATCTATTCCGACTCGTCATACCCCTTCAACAACAGATAAATATGCTCAAGGACAAGGATCACAAACTTGTTTATAAATTCCACCAAAACTGTTAGAAAAGTGACAATCTCATGGAGTTACCTTTGTTTCTCTTTGGTCCTGATATTATTCCTGCTCAAGGTTTTTGTGATCTTCCCAGACCCAGGAGGAGGCTCGATGAGGTTTTACTTCTTGGAGTCAAGCTGTTGACTATCCATCAGTAAACGGTACTTGGTGAGTTTCCGAGTTGAGTCAAAGCTGAGCTACTGGTTAATATTAGGCCCAGGCTTTTCTTTGTGATAGAAATGGTTTCTTATTTCATGCCATGATAGTCTTAAATCTCTGCCTTTTATAGAAATTTTGAGTTTAGAGACTTCTCTTTCTGACAAATAAGTTGTTCTTGAAGTTTTTGCAGGACAGTAAGTGGGTGAATAATTGTCTCGTGATTCTGATGTATTGAGTTGGTTCATTAACATTACTACAAACATAGTATTTCTTGGTAGAATTTGATTAAAACTAGTAGGTGTTCATTATAATTACTAAATTCAATATCTTTGAAGAGATGGAGAGTTGAGAGCAACTCTCTCATTGGACATTGAACTAATTTACCGTTTGTGGTCCCAAGGGAGACCATGAATTTCACTGGTCATGGGGCATGCTCACCTCTACTGACCAGCTTCTGGCTGTCCTCCTCTCAGGCCAATTAACTGAAATGACTACTGTTGGTTGGCATTTTCTGTTTTTGGTAAATTTTTAGATTGTCCTTGTTTGTGGCTCACTACAGCTTTAGTTCACCCTGTCTTGTTGATACTGTTAGAAATATATATATATGTATATGTACTTAACACATCAGATTAAAATAAGAAAAATATTACATATATCAAATCCTTCTACTTCTTAAATTTATGCAACAAGTGAACATAGCCTGTTGGGTCCACCGTTTCTTTGAGTCAACATACGGTATACTTCATAGTTTGTTCTCTCTTTTGTGTATCATCCTGAATGGATTGAATTTTGTAAGTTAAAATTGTCATTAACAGTCATTTTTATTCTTTCTACTTTTATTGTTGCTTCATAATGCTCAAATTTTGCAGCACTGGGATACAAAGCTCAGTTACTTAATGAGATCATTCTGGACAGAATTCTCTATACAAGTGTCCACACAAACTAGCCATATGAAAAGTCAAAAGCGAAAAGAGAGGAAAAACGCCAAATCCACTGAGTTCAATGCTTGAAGTTTATTTTGGAGAGAGAAATAAGAAAAGGAAAAAAGTACAAAGAGAAAACCCTCTTCAGGTCTTCAAATGGAATCCCGACTGGTTTGGGTCTCAATCCATAAAGCTCAGAGATGACAGCAAAGCCTGTAGAGGGCGCCAGTGATGGTACTGTTACAGGTCCACGACTGATGCTCAAGAATCGGAAAACTTTAATTTGCACTTGCATTTTAGTTTTCTCTTACGGTCTGTGGAAAGAAGAGGAGGGTCAGACACAAGGCAAGGAGGGAGAGAAAAGAAGCAGAGCCACCTCATGGAGATATGTTAAGAGGTGACAAGTCTACTCACAGTAGACAATTATCAGTCATGTTAGGGTGGACAGATTCACCTCTTTGTCATAAATCACAAGAAATATTACCAGCTATGTGTTGGTCATGGAGGATCATGATTTTTCTCTCATCCTACTATATTTTTACCTGTTTAATTCATATTCCCCCCAACAATCTACCTCTCAAACTCAGAGTTACCTATTCCTCACTCTCTCTCATCCACACATCCAATTTGAGCCCGGTGTCCTTGTACTGAAAAGTCCCACTAATGGGCCTGCAGATCCTAACAGCAAGCTGGCTCGTCTCTCACCTGAAGCGTCTCGAGTGGAACGTTCATCCCCTGCAAAGGAAATGGTCAAGTCCTGCACCTCAGCCCCAGTCTGGTCCAGGGCAGGAACCTGGTCATCTCTCTCTCCCAGGGTCACAGCCTGGGTCTGATAGGCCAAGAGAAGAAGGGCAGCGAGGAGGGCGAGGGTCCTCATGGTTGTGAGTCACCTGGAGGACAGGGTCCAGATGGGAGAGCAGGAGCCTGAGTGAATGCGGAGCCCAGAGTCAGCCTGTATTTAAAGCAGACAGATTGGAGGAAAGAAGGTGTTGCCTTGAATATGTGACTAGGTGAGGACGGGGTGGCTTAAGGTCCTCCTAGCACCTCAGAGTCACTTTGATGTCCTTTTGATCTAGCTGTCCTTCTCGCGTCATGCATCTGTTTGCATTGTGTCCATGTTTGCTTTTCACATGTCATGATAGATGCCCTATAGGTACATGATAACCTTCCCTATTTCTCATCTGCCTGAATGTTTACCTGTGAAAGTGTGTGCGTGTGTGTTATAGGGCATCTCAGACATCAAGAGATGCTGGTAAAACTTCTATAAAGGAGGCTAATGTAAGGCAATAATAAGACCTGTATGAGATTTCTCACTTGCCATATTGGATACTGGATTGCATTTTCATATTTCTGAGAGAAAATAACTGGAATGCAGAATCCTATGCTGAGATAATATACAATATCATTTATAGGGACAAATGCTCTGTTTGTGGATATTCGAGACTCAGGAAATAGCTATGTGTGAATCCTTTGGGAAAATATTGCTCAAAGCAATGCTCCGACAAATGAATAAAAGATCCAAGTGAGAAGACGTAGGATTAAAGAAACAGAATAAAAAAGACTCAGTAAAACTTCTTTGTAATCTGTTTTAATTAATTTTCCGTGAATGATTGATAAGACTGTACATCTTAAGCCTGTTGTTAAGAAAAACCTATTAAATGAAGGAAAATAAAAAGAAAATATGTTACCATTTGGAATACAAAATCCCAAGAAATTAATCAAGACATGGAAATTGATCAAGCAAAAAGAGAAGATGGGGATCATGGATAATGACCAACACTTAATATTCAAAGGGAAATGCTCAGTTAAGTATATGTTTAAAAGATGTAATGTTTGCCACTACAAGGATGTCTCAATAGAATAATTAACAAAACAAACACAATGGAAGGAGGGAAGAAAAGAGGACAACTTATTTTTCATAATTAAGAAAGAAAAAGTCAGGGGCTGGCCCCGTGGCCGAGTGGTTAAGTTCGCGCGCTCCGCTGCAGGCGGCCCAGTGTTTCGTTGGTTCGAATCCTGGGCGCGGACATGGTACTGCTCATCAAACCACGCTGAGGCAGCGTCCCACATGCCACAACTACAAGGACCCACGACGAAGAATATACAACTATGTACCGGGGGGCTTTGGGGAGAAAGAGGAAAAAAATAAAATCTTTAAAAAAAAAAAAAAAAAAAAAGAAAGAAAAAGTCAGGAATGAGAGAACTAGAAGAAAATGCCAGAAATCTGTCAGGAAGACCATTAGCCTGGCCCGCTTCTTGTTTATCTTCTGTCCCCACTCTCTGAAGGAGAGCCCTGGAGGGCTGGGACCCATCTGCCTGGGCCTTTGTGTCCTGTGTGTGTGTGCATCTGGGAAGTTACTTTTCTGTCCCTCAGTTTCTTCATCTTCATTGGGTTGTTGTGAGGATAAAATGATACAGCCATGCAAAGCACTTAGAGCAACGCCAAGCATGTGGTAAAAACTCCATAAATGCTTACTGTTATTTTCTGATTTTTATCATCATCACACAATCATATCAAACGATACATGCTAAGCACTTAGGATAATGCTTGGTGTAAAGTAGGCGCTAAAAACATCCCTGCAACACCCGTGTAATTCGCAAATGCACTGGATGACCTTGGACTGAATTTCCGGCATCAATGACTTCAGCTTTCACTGTGCAGTCTTCGCTCCACCTGGGGGCCATTGGGCACCAGGTGTAACATCCTCTCTGTTCTCCCTGCTTTACTGTCTCTCCTGAACATTCCTGAGCTTGGCATGTGTAGTTCCACTATTGCCTCCCAATCTGCCTCCCTCTGGCATTTTCTCTCTCTCTATCCATAGAGATGACTGCGGGGCAATTTAGGAAATCTTTGTTCCAGTTTTAATCTTTTTGTGTGGAATCTGTCATACGTTTATCCCCCAGGGTCCTCAATTATTGGAGAAAATTTTATCTCTAGCCTCTCTTGATCCATTCTCAGGCCCCAAATTACTCACATTAGTGGAAAATCTGGAAAGAGAATGGATGGTTTAAAAATCACCATCCAGTCTCTGGAGTAACAAGCAGAGCTGGGCATTGCCTGTGCCCCAGAACAAGCCTGGGAGCCCATTTGTCTGTTTGGGACCAGGACCCCCTTGATCACTTCACTGCTCAGCCTAGAACACAGGGTGACCCTGTCGCTGATCATCCATTTTTTAGGTTTCTTTCTAGCAGGAGTATTTCCAGAAAATTCTAGTCCTATTATGGGAAATGATCATGGAATTTTTGTGTTTGTAAACAGAATTTAGAATCAAACATCTTTCCTTTTGCCTTGTTTTTTTTCTTATTCTACCAAATCACCATTGATAATTGTCCGTTGACTTCAAAACTGCTGTCATTTACAATAAAGTATGATGAAACATTTTTTTCTCTTCACTCTGTGTCTGAACCAGTCTCTCCTACCTTCAGGGCCACAACATGGAAATGCGCGGAGAGAGGGCATGAATTTCCCTGACCTAGGAGCTCAGAATTTAACATGTGGATGAGCTTGACCATGCTGAAAAGCATGGTGCAAGGGAATGAGCCTGAAAGAAAATGAATACTTGATATCTTAAAACATCAATAGATCTGGTGTTGGAGAAATGCTTTGTGTTCCAGGCTATTCCAAAGAGCAGGGGATGCTAAGAGGTGCTGGATACCGCTGGTGATAGTCAAGCAGATGGGGAGCAGGGAGGGCAACATGCGCCTTTGTTAACAAGAACAGCAGGTGTTGGAGTGGAGCCGCTGGATCAGAGAGTATCAAAGGTCTGGCCATCAAATGGCGAGCACAGCAGCACACAGATGTCACCTTTTAGGACGGAGCCTTCTGTGCAGCTCATCACCCTCTGCTCCTGCTCCCTTCAGACTTGTATCCACACAGGGCTGGATGCCTCTCACTCCCCAGGGAAGCCCAGGCTCCCGTCTCCCTCCTGGGTGCTCTCCCCCCTCAGGAGGCTCCTGGCCCCAAGGACCCCCTGCCTCTTGGCTTTCTCTGTCTACTTCATCTTCCGTCCACCTCCCCCTGCACTCACCTGAGACACCTTCATGTCTAGCCACACGAGATGCAGGAAACTTGGTGCAGTGCTTATTTACGTGGTGAAGCAAAATTACCATGGCTGAATAAACCAGGGATTAGGGCCATTTGTTTCTCACCTAATTGTCATTTAAACCAACTATTTTGTTCACACTGTGCCTGCCTCTCTCTGTATTTAAGCGCATTGTCTGCTTCCAGCAAGTGCAGAGTCAACACGGTAGGATGACTCATTTTCCAGGCAGGGCCCTCCAGCTTCAGAAAGTAAGAAGTCCCTTGTCTGTAACAGATGAGATGAAGAGAATATCTCCTCTCCCCTCCTCCTCGTTCCTCTCTGCCATCTGGCCTTCAGCATAACAGCCAACGTTGTTCTTTGTTTGTTTGTTTGTTTTTAGTATGAATTCTATGTTCTGGGGAAATTTCGTCTTCTCCAAGAAGCACTCATTGAGTTCATTCTAATTTGGGGCCCTAGAGGGAGCTAGAAATGCCCTCTATGATGTCATGCAAGGAGGAGCTTCTCCCCTTCTCCCCATGCAGGCAAGCCTCAGAGGAAGGGTGGATGAGAGAAGTGAAGTGAAAGGCTCCCCACACACTTTCAGGGTGCACTGCAGGGGTTCCTAGCCCAGAGAAGGCAGGGAGGATGCCCAGAGGTGGTGGAGGCAGCTCAGGAATGTAGATCATATCGTGTGCTTTCCACTCACTCTGGGCATGTGCACATGGATAAAGTCTTACAGAAGTGAACAGTGGTGGATTTCTTGAAGGGGAAAAATGAATTACAAAGCTTGGGGTTTGTCTGGGGGGGGGTCAGAGCACTCCTGTTAGGACAGTAATAATGTTTATGGTGCCATTCTTATACATCTACTTCACTTTCTGGGGCTGACTCTCAGCTTGACAACTTTGCAGAAAGAACGTGATGATGATGGCATATGGCACAAGAATATGCAGAAAGATTGTCAGGAGAAATATCCTGCCTGCTCACTATGTCAGGATGGCTTGTTTTTGTCCTGATAACCTTGCTGGGTCCAGCTACAGGTACGAGGATGAAGACCAGCCCTGGCATCAGAATTTGATGTCTGGCAACCACAGGTAGCAGTAGGCCTAGCAAAGGGTAAACTTACAAGTATACACAGTAATGGAATCTTCCCAGCTCCTCACAGCCTTGGAAAATTCAGGCAAACCTGGTGGCAGGAAACCCAGGAAGTTAGTGTTGGGGTTCTCCAACAGTGAGCAGCAGGAACCTGGTCACTGAGCTGTTGTCCAGACTGGGCCTACAGTGTGGAAAGGCGAAATAGCAGGCGCAAAGAAAGGCTCAGATTTCAATACACCATGGAAAAGATCTGAGAGTGACCTTGAGGGCTGGTTTGGGGGTGGAAATGATTTTGAATTCCAATATTTTGGGTCTGAAATATTTAAAAATAATTTCTAGACAATATTTTTTATTACAAGGGAAATAAATGCAAACAATAATTTAACCTTAAATGAAACCATTAGATAACCCAGTGGATAAGTTAAGAAAAAAAGGAATTTTATATTCCTTCCACAAATGGTTTTTGAGTTTCTGGTTACTACTACATTCCAACCACAGTTCTAAGCATGGGGAAAATCAGATAACACACAAGACAGAAATCCCTGCAACACAGGGCTCATTTCCCAATGTCTGAGAGAGTGACAAGAATAAAAAACTAGTTAAATGGTGCAACAGTCTGAGGGGCAGAATTGTGTCCTCCAGAATTCATAATGTTGACTCCTGAAGCCCCAGTACCTCAGAATTTGACCGTATTTTGAGATCGGGTCTTCACAGAGGTGATTAAGTTAAAATGAGGCCTTTAGAGTGAGCCCTAATCCAATCTGACTGTGTCCTTACGAGAAGAGGGAATTGGGACACACAAAGGGACGTAGGAGCACAAAGCAAAGACCAGGTAAGGACACAGCGGGTAGGGAGGCCGTCTGCAAGCCCAGGAGAGAGGCCTCAGGAGTAACCAACCCTTCGACACTTTGATTCCGATCTTCTCCAGAATTGTGAGAAATAAATTTCTGTTCTTTAAGGCACTCAGTCTGTGGTATTTTGTTATGGCAGCCTTAGAAATGTAATACAAACAGTTCATAAGATGTTAAGAGCCATGAAGAACATTAAAACAAAGTAAGGGGTATGGGTGGGGAGAAGGCAGACCATGCACATCTCTGGGGGAAGAGCATTCCATGCAGAGAGTGCCAGGGTCCACGGTGGGGAGCTAGGAGAATGCAGTTACAGCTGGTGGGGCAGTGCCTGTATAGGCAGAGGTGTGTGTGTAAAGATTTTGGATTTACTTTGGGTGAATTAGTTTTTCTAATTAATGAAAATCCTGTTGGTTTTCTTTGTTGGGTTTGTGTGATAGATGGATAGGTAGATAGATAGATAGATAGGTAGATAGATAGATATTAAATTTAGGAAAATTTGACTTTCAAAATAATGTTGGGTTTCTCAATCTCTGAATGTGGTACCCCTTTACATGTGTTAAAATCTTATTTTTTTCTCTCTAAATTTTGAAAGTTTTATTCATACAACTCTTACACACCCAGTAAGTCTTTCTATTTTCTTTACTTGTTGATATCGTAAAGGATATCTTTTCTCCATTATAATTTTAGGTAGTTTAGCTTTTTTTTTCCCCTATTGGTTCCCTATAAGGAGCAATGATATGATTAACAATTTTCACTTCCTCACCCCTGCCCTTTACTACCCAATTTTAGTTGTGAATATCCCTTTTCTTTTACTTAAGTATGTGTTAATTGATTTGTCATATTTAAATGATTTCTTTTTGATTTCCAAATATAAAAGCAGAGGGGAAAAGTATCAACTGACATTTTCACCACCCTTTCTTCCCCTTCCTTCCCATCATTCGTTAGTTGTGCAATTTTCCATTTTTGTTATTTGTAGCATTTACATTGGGTTCTGTATCCATCATCATTCCATTTCTCTCTTTAGTTCTACTTTAAATCAGTTTCATATTCATTCCCAATACTTGTATCATGGACCGCATCCTTCTTGCCATTGGCTGAAATTAGTTCTCTAGCTTTTTTTGTTCCCCCGGGAGAGCTCCTCACTGGAGCCATGTTCCCTAAGTGCCCTCATGTTTGAAAATGGCTGTTGCCTTTATAACAGAAGGATAGTTGTTTGAGTAAAAAACTATGGCGTCACATCTCCTGTTCTTGATGGCTTTGCTGGAATTGCTCATTGTCTTCTAGTTTTGAAGGTTATTTTGCATGTCTGAGCCTTCCTGATATTATAGGCAACTGGACTGTTTTTCCTTATTATTCCAAAGATTCTTTCTATTAAAAATCCAGAAATTTTATTGAAACATTAAGATAGAGTTTGTTATTGATTATTATGTGTCAAATTTTCTTAGGACACTACTACTTTAATTTAGTAGATTAGAACCTTATTATTATTTGACTATTCTTTTAAAAACTGTATATTTAAATTTTTCCCAGTTACCTCTAAGAGATACCAGTCATATAAATGCTGAATCTGTTTTGTGCCCACCACATCAATCATTTCTGCCCCCGCTCTTCCACATCAACTTTGACTTATCTCTATGACATTTACTCACTTCACTTCATCCAGTCCTTATTGTTCCCATCTCTGTTTTCAGAAATGTGCAACCTCATTCGTGTGCCCCTAAATGGGCCTTCAATTTTGTCATGGTTTATTTTCTTCTTTCACTTCCTACTATGGTTCTATGAATTCAGCTTTCTTCTCCTTTTTGACCTCAAAATATCTTTTCTGAGTTAATACATCTATGATTTGCATTCTGTCTCTGTTTCAAAAAATGTGATTCTTTCATCATCATTATCAGCAACTTATAGTGCTCTGGTAGGTCATAATTTTTATCCATTTCATAGCGAAATTGTCAGCTGAGGGTTTCTATTCTACTAATTCTATTTTGCCCATTATTTTTCCTGTTCCTTAGTCATTTTTTTATAAATATCTTTGGAGAGATGCTGTGTGGTTTCTGGCTGATGATGACTCATCTTTGTGTAAGTGAAATATTTCTGCACTATGTATTTTAGAGAAGCTTTTGTAGGGGAGTAGACAAAACTGGGTTCTAGGCTATAGGGAATTCTCCCTATGATGCAAGATTGTTGGAACGAATACTTTGTTTTAATGGCTATTCAATGAGAATGATACATTATGTGCCATCAAAATTCTCATAACCAGATTTATAACTGCAGCCTCATAACCAGATTGCTTCTAAGAAATATGGACTCCCATGTGATGGTTAATTCAACATGTCTTTTCTCCTTCTTGAAATGTGGTGCCAGTCTGGGTTCAAAGAACCTCACACTACCCGCTCATTCATCTGACATACCGTTTCATATAAGGGATTGTTGGTTTGTGTCTTAGGCTGCAGGAATGATTCGGCAGAGTTGTGCCCTGGCAGCATTGTCTGAGCCCTCATTCATACCAGCTTTTCTTGTTTCCTTTCCTACCTCCACGTCTCTGAATATAATGACAGTGTATTATTATATATTCTTTTTAGGGTCATAAATGTGTATTAATTTGGCAAATGATGAAGTTTATAGTTTTATAGCTTATTTTCTTGCTTTGATTTTGGAGAGTTCCTGAGAAGAGAAGGGAGAAATCACATTTTTACTTTCCCACTTTAAAACTGGAAGTCTCTGGTTTATATTAGTTCCTCACTTGGCTTTCCTGAATCCATCCTACATCTTGCCATCGAGTTACTTCCAAATTGTAAATTTGACAATATTATTATTTCATTTAAAATCCTTCAATGTCTTCTCTTTCCTTACAGGACAAATTCAAAGATCCAAGGTCTGCTCCTATGGCTCCTATTTCCTTTTTCCTGTATCTTAGCCAAAGGAGACACTCACGATTTCCCAAATTCATGTTGAAATCTATGTCTCGATATCTTTGCCCATGAACTTCTTTTTCCCTAGATTAGTTTTATGTGTCTGCCTCATAAATGTCAATTCTTCTGTTAGGACATAGATCAGGTGTTAACTCCAGAGCAAAAATTTCCCAATTTCTCCTCCCTACTCCCCACCCTCACAATATAGAAACAGCAACAATGGTTCCTCCCTTTAAGATGCCCTGTGCTTACTAGATCATACAGCAATGAACTAATGCAGAATTAATCTATTGGATCAAGCTGAAGACCCCGCCTGTTCTGAGATCATGTTGGTTTATTTTATACCCTGGTTCTGTCTAAGTAACTGGCAAATTGTAGGAGCAGAGGAAATGGTTTCTTTGATGAATGGTGCTGAGCCAAGCATGCCACATCCTTGGAAATGGGGTGAGGAGAACGATAGAAATTGAGAACCAGGCAACATCTAAAAGGACCAATCTCACTAATTTCCTATCTCTGTATAATTCCTCTCACTTGAGTAATTTTCTTGCCCCTATGAATTTGCCCAGAATTCCAAAGATGTTAGATTAGTGTCCTGCCCTAACAAAAGGCAGATAAGTCTACCTTTTGTATAACTCACTTCCTTTTATTAAGCAGGAGGAACAAAACACATTTCCCTGGAAGCAGATAATACAGCTTTTACATAGTGTGGGAGGTAGCTTTTTGCTGAGAACTCATTCATGGATGCCTCCTGTCACCAGGTGCAAGAATTGGGCTCAAATGTTGTCACGTCTCAGAGTTGAAGGAAACTTAGAGATCATCTAATTTAGGCTTTTTATTTTCCAGAAGTTACTGCCCGGGGGTTCATAAGCAAGTCGTATCTCTGGAGCCTCAACACGGGTCTTCTGACTCTGGTGCTTTCTTGGTTAATCCAAACTTGACTCAATAATAATACCCTCTCATAGAAGAAATCTCTAGAGTTCTGGTTAAGAATTAGAAGAAAAATTAAAAAATAAAATAAGAGAAAAATGTGAAATTAAGTAAGAGTACGATATTTCCTTTTAGCAGCATTTTTTAATAATATCCCCAAATGATTTTTGTGGTTTCCAACCCAGACCATTTTTTATCCACTTATTTCAAATGCACTGTTATGGAGCACTCTCTGTGGACTTCCCAGGGCACTGCAGATTCCAGGACTCTTCTCCTCTTCTCAGTGGAATTAGATACTTCTCTCTCCACTGCTCACTCAGTGGCTAAAGCACAGGTTCAGTTATCATTTAATGATTTGTTTCAATGTCTGTCTCCCCCAGACGTATTTTATTTCTTTTTATTCCTAGAATGTTTCACTGTTTCCTCTTGATTGACTCCCTTCTGCACAGCGATCTTACATTTTCCATTTGTTTATGATCTTAGCCCTAAGGAAGTTCCACAATTTCACAGAAATTTATTTTCCCAATCCTCTCTTTTCCATGTCTTCCAGTTCTCATGGTCTCAATTTCCCCACTTGAAACATGCTCTCTAAGGCAGCACTTAGATCCTCTGACACACTTCACATCTCATCCATCTGTGTGCCTTCTTAGCTCTTGGTGGTGAAAAGAAACTTCCCTGTGACCTTCCTGGGAAGCAGTGACTCTGCTGGGCACTCCCGCCTTTTAGTAGGCTCCTGTTAACTGAATCTTCTGCCTATTAGGCAAGCCCTCTGCAAGGAAAAACACATTTACCAATGCTAACAGGGGTGCCTGCTGCTAACCTTGGGTCACTGCCAGAGGCAGCCGCTTGTCTGGAAATTGCCCACTTAATGGTTTCTCTGGTTCACTAGCACCAGTGTGATCAGAACGTGGTCAGGCCATTAGCGGCACCTCCAGGAGCAACCACTGAAGAATGAAGAGGAGGCTGAGCGAGCCGCCCTGCTGCCCACAGGAGAGAGAGGAGGTGAGTGAGCACTCGGCAGTGTGCAGATCGGGGAGGATTTGGGACTGGGCTGTATTTTCAAGACCAGCTGTTTTTAGTTCCTATATTCTTAGGCAGAAGATCCCATTAAACTGAGGCAAGCACTTCATTCTCACTCACATTTCATGCCCTCTTCCCTTTGGCACACACACACCTCTCGGAAGCACCTAGAACCGCAAATCTCAGAACTGATGAGGAGACTTTGGCATGTCACCTCACCCAATTCTATCATTTCTCAGATGAGGGATATGAGGCCTAGAGAGGTGATGTGACTTGTAAGTCAGAGGCAGAGGCAGAACCAGAATCTAGGTATCCAAAATCTTAAAGCACCGTTTATTTTTTCTGCGTAATATTCTCAAGGTAATTGAAGCTATTTCCATGTAAAAGTCTGTGCTGCATGAAGTGATATTGCACGGTGGCTATGCACGTAAGTGTGATTCACACTTCAGTTCAATTGCTGCCTGACCACTGTGTGGACCTGTTGCCTCATCTGTAGAACAGTAGTTCTTAGAACCCATGTCTAAAGATCATTTTGAAAATGAAATGAAATGATCATGCAGAGCACTTGGTACAATGCTTTGTACATAGCAGAGTCTTGATGCCCGATATCTACCACTGGGCACAGCTGATGCTCATTTTCAGGTTTATAGTTGTGTTGTAGAAGACCAAGAGCCACCTATCTTCATATGTAAGAACATGCATTTCATTTAAATTGACCTAAAATAAAATATTGGGTGCTTCAGGGGACACCTTCCTGGGTTCTCACTTGAAGCAGGACATCGGCAAATGGGAGTGCATTCAGAAGCGGGCAACCGAGCTGGAGAGGGATCCAGATTCCCCGTCTGAGGAGCAGAGTTCAGAGACTCTTCAGAGCAGAGAAGGGAAGGCTCAGATGGGTGAAAGCATAGCACAAAGAAGAGAGAGGAATTCCAAGTTTCTAGGCTTTTGTGAAAGGTGTTTCCTATGTTTAAGCTAGAGTTATTCTGTTTGATTCATATGGAAATGATCAACACTGAGGAGACAAAGAGAAAAGAGACCCATCTCAGGTTTTCAAGACTCCTTAGTGTCATAGGTCAGCAGGTAACGGGATACCCAACTGGTTCTTGGTGGCAAGGAGATAATTCTACTTTTCTAGTGCGAGAGAGAGGGTTCATTCCATAAGACCTGTCTGGTCAGAGATGGTGTTAATAAGCTCAGGACTCTGTAGGCCAGAGAGTTGAAGTGGGAACAGAGCAGCCATCATTTTGTTTTCTCAATGGAAAGAAGAGAAATGAAGTATTGACCTAGGAGCATCTGCTCAGTGGCCTGCCTTTCTGGAATGTTTCCTGTCAGGGGAGCAGACTCTTTCTCTCCCTCTCAATCTCTTTCTTTCTCTCCCTCCCTTCCTCCTTCCCACTCTACCATCCTTGCTCTCTCTCTCTTTCCCTCTCTCCCTCCAACCTTCCTTCCCTTTCTCTCTCTCTCTCTCCCTCCCTCTCTCTCTTTCATTTTTATTTTCTTTCCTCTTTCCCTTCATTTCTATTTTCTTTACTTAAGAATATCAACCATCCTTACATTTGAGAACTTTTATCACCTTCTCTACATTCTCTGGAGATTTCTCTCTGGGCTCATCAACAGTAGTAGCCCAAATTCCTAGATCCAAAGTGGATTTTCTCTGGCTCTAATTTGTCAAATGGACATCTGGGTGTGAACTACCTCACCTCAATTTTGGACTCTAAAAAACAGATTCAGTCGAGGGGTCACAGGGGCACCGGGTTTTTGTGCTGTCATTAAACAATTCTCTCAGTTCCTTCACTGGGCACAGAGTTGTCTCTGATCCCAAGGATGACTGGGCTGAAGCCACAACGTGTGCTTCATGCATGAGTTGGAATTCTTCATCAAGTTCTGGAAGAAAAATCAAAGGCTTTTGCAAAAGAAATCACATGTAGCAAAAAAACTACTGAAGCATTTCTTTTTTAAAAACTTATAAAACAGTGAGTTTTGAAAAATCTTGTTTGGTTTTGGATGTTAAGGAAGTTGATCTTTGATATGAAAAGGTCAGAATAAGAGGAACTAGAAAGAAGAAATGGGGGAAATGGGAGAAATAAGGTAATTTTTGCATGGTGGTAACTGGGAAAGAGTTCTACAAAATAAAGGCCATTTGACACAGGCTCACTCTGTGAGGTTAGCGACCTTTCTTGTTTGGCCATAGTCTGTTGCTCTGTAAAGTCAAGAGATTGGGTCAGATGATCTCTGAAGGCTCCAGTAATTGTTAATCAATGCATTCTATGAGAGAAGAAAAAAAACAAGTCTGTACATCAGAATCAAGGAGGCTAAATGATAAGTATTACAGATCATGATTTTATGACTGAAAAATCATTGAGAAGTGATCACACAAAATCAAAATCCACAAGAATCAACATGTTTGCTGATGACAAAACTATTACACAAAATCAGTAGCTTTCCCTATACAAAGCATAGCCAATTATAAAATATAGTGAAAGAAGAATTTGAAACAAATAGAGAGAGAAACCATAAAATATCTAGATTTTAAGTTACAAAAAACGTTCTAGATCTATGCAAAGAAATTTATTGAAGAACACGAAAAGGTTATATTAAAAGAAGACAACAATATGTAAAGCAAAACTTGTTCTTCGAAAAACTCAATGATCCATATGTCATTTTTTTCTTAAATAAAACCTGTCCTTTTTATGCAGAATCAGTTAAAAAAGCAATAAAATCATTTTTAAGTTGATGAAGTAATTTAAAATTTCTTTGGTAAGAGGGAATCATTGAGAGCCATGAATTCTGAAAAAGACTGAAGAGGGAGATTTCACTACCTTGAATGGTAGGCGCTATGTGATTAAAATCATGTAGTGCCGGCTCTGGGAGAGTGGATAAGAATGGAGTCCACGCTGTGAACCTGGGAACAGCTAGGCATTTGATACCTGAAAAGGTTAGGATTTAAACGCTCTGATGAGTATGCAAAATGTCCCCTCTGTTCCCTCCAGGATGTCCTGCTCATCAGGGTGGGTTGGATGGTCTTCAATTCTTTCCCATCACGTCTGATTTTATTTCTCTTCTGTGCAAGACTCAATTTTCTAAGAGAACAGAGACATAAAATCAGACGTGTGCCTTTTACATGAGATCGCGTAGGATTAGACAGTGATGGCATGTCTGTGGGCTCATGTGAATTTTCACATGTCTGGGTGGGGCAAGAAACAGTTCTCATGTCACTGTTGGGAACTCAAGTCTGTCACAGGTTTTCAGAACAGTCTTCATTGCAGGGCTGAAAGAATGAAGGACAACACTGTTCCCATGGCAGACAAAACGAGGTAAACACACGAAAAACACAAATATCTTTCAGGAAAACCGAACATGAGCAAAGCAAAAAGTAATCACTGAGAATAGTCATGAATTTTGGCTATTGGATCAGCGAGCACAGAGTAAAAAGCAAGCCAGAAATAATTTTTGCAATGCATACAATAAACAATTAATGATCTTAAATGCTCATCGAGTTCTTAGAAATCAGCCAGAAAAGATGAATAGAAGAATGGAAAAATGGGTAAAGTGCATGAACAAGTAATAATAGATGAAAATAATCAAAGAACATTAGAAAAATAACCACATCAGAAACAATTTTAAAGATATATTAAAACAAACAGGAAATATTATCATTCACTCAAATGTTTTGCAAAGATTAAAACAGTTGATAATAACCGGCACTGATAGGAATATTGACAGTCAAAAACACTTTTATACATTGTTAACAAGAGGACACAGTAGTACACCAGTTTCTAGAGTGATCAATAGGGTGATTTCCCCAAAACTTGAAATACACGTATATGTTGACATTCTATTTCTAGGAATTTATACAAAAGTAATAGTTACATAAACTAAAGATGTATGCATAGTCATACAAATATATGAGGGATATATATTTGAATAGATACTAGAGAATTTCCAGGACAATATTTGAGAGAAAAAAAATCACACAGTGGAGCTGCTAATGAAGTAAGATTATATATTTTAAATTTAAAATAAATATTTACATCATTTTATTTACAAAAGAAAAGAACTGAAATACTCTGAATTGTAAATAGTAGTTATAATTGTAGGGTGGGGCTATGAGATTTTTTATCTTCCATTTTTTTACATTTCTGTATTATTTGGAATTTTCCAAGGTGTAATTATTTTTTATAATAAGAAAAATAATAGACTTCAATGAAAGTAAATGATAAAATTCAAATCTAGGAATAATTGGGTATATTTTTGCACTAGCTTTTAACCAATATGAGCTCTTCCTTCCTCTAGTATGGATTCTTTAGGAAAGTTATAACTAATCCAACACCATTCTGGAAATTCTTTGTAAGGAACCCTGGAAGATCCCATCAACTTGCCTCAAAATCTTTTCTAATGAACTTTCTCACCTGTGAGAAACCATCCTTATTCTCCTTTTGTAACAACTCAACTCTGGCCCTACCACTCACCTTCAGATGCCCCAGTCTCTGCTTCATCCTGATGCCACCTTCATATGATATGGTCATACAAGAGTGCCTCAACCCAAAAGTTGAGAGAAAAACAAAGCAAGCAGCAGCTGGGGCTCCTGGAGCAAAAAAAGGACAGTGCTGTTATGGCCACTCCTGCTGAGGGAAGAGCAGAGTCTTGGGCAGTGAGAAGTTACTCTCTATACTAACCCCTGGGCTGCTGTGAGTTCCCCTGACAGGGAACCTTGGGCTCCTAACTTTGTCCTCTGGATTCTTACCATCAGGTCTTTGGGAACCTCCATTCTGGAACCATGAGATTCCTCCACATCTTCCTTACTGCTCTCTTTACCATCTTCCAGGTACTACCCGGTAATTACCAACCATGATGCCCTTTCTGATCATTATCTTGTTTTTTCCTTTCCCTCAGTCAACCAAAGTGAGAAAGTAAAGTATTAGAGAGCTATTCTGAGGTCATCTCTATACCCCAGCACAACTTATTAAGAAGTTAAAAAATTCCTCTGAAAGCTAGTTGTTGTGTCTTCATGACATTAAAAGTCTTGTTAGGTAGTAATCTTTTACTCCCTCCCCTTTCCCACTAGTGAACTGGATGATTGAGAACCAAATCAGTTGAATCACCTGCTTAGTACAAGTTGGTGTGGAGACAGAGTCTTTATATAAGCCCCAACCAGAGATCTCTTGCCACTTGTATGACAGTGGTGACCTTGAGTTTAGCTGGACAAGGCTTCCATCTGGTGAGACTGGAAGAATTGGGATGGGTTTTGTGTGATGGGGAGGTCAGGTGATTGATGAGATGCACTGGGCAATAGTTACTGATTGAGCAGCACACCTGACTCTCCAGTTAATGCCCAGTTGTTCCTATGGCAGGAAAGACAATTCAGCCAATGGTTCTATCAACAACAGTGACATGGCAGAATAAGAGGGTGAAGAGAGGAGAGAGTGAGTCTTTCCCTGATTGATGTTGGTGTCTAGCAGGGAAAGATGGGGATTCCATCCAGATGGTGGGATCTCCAGCTTTCCTCATCAGACTTTCAACTTCATGCAAACATTTTTTTTATTTCTCAGGCAGTACTTGGGCACTCAATTTTGAAAGACCCTGCTACCTTCGGGGTGGAATCTGCCTGAAGCAAGGGACACCAAGGTGTGAGCCCTTCAGAGGACCCTGCCGAGCATTCACCGTTTGCTGCAAAATAAAGAGGAGCTGATAGAAGCAGCCTAGTCAACGAACCCCAGCAAAGGATATGAAGCATGGCTCCGCTTGTCCAAATAAAAGCAAACAATATTCAAGTCTAGCTAATCAATTATTTTATCATTAAGATTGATTAAAGGAACAGCTGTTTTCCATGAAGAGGTAGTCAGTGGGATGGAATCAATTATAAGAATTAAATTTATATCATGCTTCAAATTTTGCAAAGCATTTTAATTCACACAATATATGTAATCCTTAAACCATTTTTGTTTATCAACCCCATTTCACAGATGTAGAAACCAAAACTCAGCTTGCTTAAATAACTCACCAAGGATGACACAGTCAGTAAACGAAGAACCACAGTCTAAGACTCCTCTTTTGGTCATTCTGTGATATTCTACCCACATGGAAGGGAAGTCATGATTTCCTTAACAATCTCAGGGAGGCTGGATGTGAAAGAATTCACTACAGTGGGACGAGATGATGTGAGGACAGGGCGTGGTCCTGGATCTACTGTTGCAGTGGGTAAAATGCTGAGTGGGAAGAAGCTGTTGAGGGAGCACAGTGCTAAGGGGTGTTTTGCTGTTGGGGACGCACAGGACACAAGCACATGTGTACAGAGAGACTATTCAGAAAGCGATTTCAATTGCAGGTCAGAAGGCTTACACTATGAGACGGGGGATAGGTGTGATTATTTTGTGTCTTCCTTGTTCATTTTTCTTGTCCCGATCATGACATCAGCTGCAGTATCCTGAGTAAGTCATCTTTCCTCTAGAAGAGTCACTGTCCCCTCAGCTGAGGGAGGAAGCCTAGAGATCGCCTTGACTTTCTGCAATTTACAACACAAGTTTTGCAGAGAGAGAGGGGGCAGGAATTTGTACAAATTGCTTAGGAAGTTGGGGGACAAAGAGGAAAGATAAGATACACTAACATTCTTCCAAAACCTGAACAATCCCATGGAAAAGAAAAGAGTGGCTGGCCTTACAAAGAAGACTAGCTGTATAATTGAGTCCAAATCAATGAATAACTAAAGAAAATTCAAGGCAGGTTTACAGGTGAATGACAGACGATTGTCAGCTAAGAAGGTTTTTTAAAGATATTCAGGTACAGAGGCATATGTTAGTTTCTCTAACTGTTCTTAATTGACACTGACTTCCTATATAGTCTGCCAACAGAGTTATCAGGATTTTGAGTATTCCTGATATTTGAGATGTTAGTTGCCGGGGTGCTGTGTCAGAACCGTTTATCCATTCATTAGTAGAATGGTCTACTACCACCCAGAGAAGCTAGGAACCAAGGAGGAATTTTAAAGTAACTAATTTCCTTGTTTGTAGTTCTTCACCATAAACTTCAAACCTTCTTTGCCTTCCCATCTGCTTCTCCATCATTCACAGTCTCACTGACATCTCTCTCTTCCAAACTCTCTGGAAAACCCCAGCCATTGCCTTATGCCTCTATTCCTTGATCTTCCTTTTCTTTTCTTCTTGATTTAAGCACAGACGACTGGCTTGATAGTAGTAGAACAATCTCAGAATGGAGAGGAGAGAAAGCAAGGAACCCCAGTTGGAAGTCTGGAACTTTTTGTCAGGGGTGAAGAAAAAGAAATGGGAACACCAAACGTAAATTTTGCTTGTGCGTGTCGTCACAACTCTGATGTTCTTCTTCACAGTAAATCAGTAAAGTGACATATCCCAACTTGACTGCCCATGTTGCTTGACTACTCAGAGAAAATTCATCAATTATGTCAACTTTTATTCATTCATTTTTTTCAACAACTATTTATTGAGCTGTGAACAAAACAAATATTCCTACTTTCATGATGCCTATATTCTAATGGAGGAGATAAAGAAAAGAAATAAGTAACACATTTAATACATTAAACATTTATAAGTGCAAAATTTGAAAACAGTATCAGGGAAGAGGGATATTAAATATTGAGGGGTATGTGGCATCCAGGGAAATCCGTGAGTGATAAACTCGTCTTTCAGAATCTAACTCTGCCTTGTGTGGGTGTTAGTCACTTGGTTCTTCTGAGTTTGAGGCTGTGCTTACTCTTGGGCATCCCTGAAAATTGTTAGGGTTTTTAAAATAAAGAGGCAGATTCTGGAATGGGCTGACCTGAAGTCTTGCCCTAACCCAATTGGCCCACGTTAGATAACAGTACTGCCATGCCTACCATTTTAATTTTTCTCTCATTTATTAGCTAGTGCAGTATCTCTACAGCACAATTTCCTACTGTAATACTTGTTTACATTTTTTATCTCAGAGGCTACTGCTGAAAATAATTCATTGCAATCTTACTCCCAGGGTGCTAGTTTCACAGTGACTCTATTTCTATATTTCCTGGATTCTGGAAGATGCTAGGACCCCTAAGCCCCTCAGAAGGATGTACAATAAGTTCTTTAACACATCAAAGATGATACTCTGTAAATTGGCATCATGCTTTTCGGGCAGACATTCAAGTGGAAATACTAGCTTTCTCTTACTCTGGGACATATGTCCAACAGTCTGTGCTATGAGCTCCAGAATTACAATAAGAAATTTTTCAAGGAAATAGAGCCCTCAGTTCTCTGGCCTTCTGTTCACAGTTATCCACCACTTTTGGTTATGCTAAGCTAACTTGTATATTTAATTGCCTACACTTAGTGACGCTAGAGACCAGCGTACTTGAAAAGAAGTTTCTTTCCTCACAAGGACCAAAGTCACTAGTACCCGGAGGACAGGACAGGTAGGACATGAAAGAATAGTTATGGAAACCTGCCTCCCACCATAGGAATGCTCCAATTCTATCTCAGAGAATACTCAGGGAAACATGCACCCTATTTCTACCATGGAAGGGGTCAACAGGATTCAGTTGGTGATGTCCAGGCCAGATTGATATTCTTAACAACTTGCTTGCTCACACTAGAGACCAGGAATGTTGCACAAAAGCCCAGATGGACTGTTCGTTTGGTCCCAGAGTCTCCACCCCTTTGCTTTGTTCTATCCTCTCTATTTTCTCTACAACTGCCTGGCTCCTGAATCCATGTTCTCCGAGTGGAACAGTCAGTCGATTTCAGGGACCACCCTCCAGGAGAAACATGACCACGAGTGGAATTTTCCAGAGGAACCAGATATTAATGGGGTCTACAGGAGTCTGTTAAGGAGCCTCATACTTCTGGTTCAGATTTATCCTCTCTCCTTAAAGTGTAGGGTTGGGAGAGGAGATAGAAAGAAATTTATTTTATCAGAATTGGATTCAGATAGGATTAAAGAAACAGACATTTTAAATGTCTATAATAATTATTAAAATAAAATTCTCTTCAAAAGCTATCCTAATTGGGATGGTTTGATGGATTGGAGACGTTAAGAGAGTGGTGAGACGGTCTAAAGAAGTGAGAGGCACTCTGCTCCCGATGTTCTCAGTATGCCAAGGAAGCTGACAATGAGTTTTAAGGATAGAAGAACAAGGGTCTAGGTCTTCTAAGTGCTTAGTTCCTTGTTATCACTATCACATAACCTGTATCTTTCCAGACACAGAAGAAATACACCAATAATGTCATCATAAAATCAGAGAAATGAGGTATTCTTGTAGGAACAGGCTTCTCTCTTTTTAAATCCTTTCAGTCTCTGTATTTGTTGTATGCATACACTACATTTTTTTATCCATTCACCTGTTGCTAGACACTTAGGTTGCTTCCACGTCTTGGCTATTGCGAATAATGCTGCAATGAACTTTGGAGTGCAGATATCTCTTCAAGATCATGATGTCAATTCTTTTGGCTACATACCCAGAAGTGGATCATATGATAATCCTACTTTTAAATGTTTTGAGGAAACTCCATACTGTTTTCCATAGTGGGTGAGCCATTTTCCCCCTTTTTATCTTGAAAAAATGATCAGTTCACAGAAAGTTAGAAAGTACAGAACAGTTATGTTTACCCTCACCCATTTTCCCCAATGGTTATGTCCGCATCTATATAACTCTAGCCCAACGCTGAAGTCAGGGAAACGACCTTGGTACAACATGTGGATGAGTGTATACATACCTCTAAGTTATTTCATCACAGGGGCTCACTGAAACCTACATAACTATAACACATAGCAAAGCCAGGACATTGACAGAGATATGATGTGTGTATGGCTCTATGTTATTTTATCACAGGGACAGATTTGTGTAACCCCTACCACAATCAACAGACAGAACTATTCCATCACCACAAAGACCTCCTTTGTGCTATCCCTTCATAGTCACATTCACTCTCCCAACATACTATCCCTAACCTCTGAGAACCACTTATCCATTCTCCATCTCCATCATTTTGTTATTTCTAGAATGCTGTATAAATGGAATCATGTAGTATGTGACATTTCAAGATTTTTTTCATTCAGCATATGCTCTAGAGATCCATCCAAGCCATTGTGTGTACCAACAGTTCATTTCTTTTTGTTGCTGAGTAGTATTCTGTAGTATAGATGGACTACAAGTTTCTTTAGCCCTTCATCTATTGGAGGATTGTTGTCGTTTGCAGTTTTGGGCTATTCCAAATAAAGCTGCTATACCCTTTTGTGTGGATATGAGCTCCTGTTTCTCTGGAATAAATACTCAGACATGTCGTTGCTGGGTAGTATGATAAGTGTTGATTTAGTTTTTCAAGAAACTGCCAAACCAATTTCCAGAATGGCGGTAGCATTTTACATTCTCCATGATTGTTTTTTTTAAAAGGTGGGGAGATATAAAGCGTGTTTTTTCCTCAGGTTTATTGAGGTATACTTAACAAATAAAAATCATATATATTTAAGGCATATGACTTGATGTTTTGATATATGTAGACATTGTAAAATGATTATCACAATCAAGCTAATATATTCATAACCTCTCCTAATGACCTCTTTGAGTGTGGATGTATGTGGAGAGAATACTTAAGATTTAGCCTCAGCAAGTTTCAAGTGTACAGTACAGTATTGTTAGGTACAGTCATCATACTGTACATTAGATCCCCAGACTTATTCATCTTGCATCACTGAAACTTGGTACCCTTAGATAAATATCTCCCCATTTTCTCCATCCCCCAACACCTGGCAACCACTGTTCTTCTCTGTGCTTCTATGACATCAGAGGAAGTGACCAGAATTAGTGTTTTAAGGTCCTTCTATTTATGGAGAGAGGATAATGTATTCACTTTAGATTTTGTTAAGTTTGTCTTGTAGAATTTCAACTACCTCTAAAAGAATAGAAATCTAGTATTTAACTTTCAAGCCTAGAGGGAAAAAATGGAACCAGAAAACAAAAAAAACAAGGACTCAATTAACAAAGGCACAAAAGGTGTTAAGGAAACATAGAAAAAGGAAACAAATAGTAATAAAAAAGTGCGGTGTTAGAAATAAGTCCCTATATATTAGTAATTACAACAAATGTTAGCAGACAAAACCTGGCAATTAAAAGAAGTGATCAAATTGGATAAGAGAATTCATTCGAACTAGATGATATTTAAAAGAAAATCAAAGTTCGAGGACTTATAAAGCTTAAAAGTAAAGGCTAGAACTAGATACTGGAAGCATCACAAACGAGGGATAGCTAGTATAATTTTGTTCTCTATCAGGGAAAATAGACATCAAATCAAAAAAAACATGTTAGGTAAAGAGAGGGTTACTATATAATGATAAGCATTTCAAATAACCAGAAAGAGAATAATTTTACATTTGTATGCACTTAACAAATGCTCTCAAAGTATTTAACAAAAATTAGTACAGCTACGGGAAAAGTGTTACAAATTCACTATCACAGGTAAGATTTCAAACACTTGTATCAATCATGCATATGTTACATATCTTGTATTTGCTATATGTCTTAGTCCATTTGGGCTGTTATAACAGAATACCATAGATTGGGGGGCTTCTGAACAGCAGATATTGATTTCTAACAATTCTGGAGGCTGGAAGTCCAAGATCAAGGTGCTGGCAGATTTGGTGTCTGGTGAGAACCTTCTTTCTGGTTCACTTATGTTTGTCTTTTTGCTGTGCCCTCACATGATGGGAGGGATAAGGGAGCCTCCTGGGATCTCTTTCATAAGGCCATTAATCCCATTCAGGAAGGCTCTGCCCTCATGGCCTAATCACTTCCTAACACCATCACACTGGGAATAGGCTTCAACATATGAATTTCAGGGAACATAAACATTCAGTCTATAGAGGTATGTATAATATTTTACACTAAAAAGTCTAATATATTTAATCCTTCTGACATTTTATTAATTTTAATAATAAATATTGTCATTTAATTTTTAATTTATAGAAATAATGCACACGCTCTTTGTAAATCATTCAGAATCTAAAAATTAGGTAGAACAAACATTATAATCCATTTTCATGCTCCCTCTTAGAATACAGAATAGTTTTTCTCCAAGTGGATAGTCAATAACTCTGCAAAATTCATTAGAAAAATAGTCCACTCTCCTCCCTCTGTGTTCATGTAGAGGCCACCTTTATCATAAACTAAATGTCAGGATCTACATGGTCTGTTTGTGGCTTCTCTGTTTTGCCTCTTTTTACTCCTGGCCCAGTGCCATATATTTCCAGCCCAGCAATGTTATAAATCCTACTGACAGTGAAAGTCATCATGCTGCTGTTTGTAAAAATAATCTTGTTTATTCTTGCACATTTTCGCTAAACAGTGAACTTTTAAATCGGCTAGTTAACATCATAAAAATCTTTACTTTTAAATCCTAATTTCTAAATTATCACTAGTCTATGGAAAGTTATCAGCCAACTTATCACTCTTTTTGAATGTATAATAATTTTCACTTGATTCTAATAGCCAATCTTTATGTAAAGAGATTAGGAGAATATCCTGCAGTGGTAAAGAGCTCAGGATCTGGAGCCCGATTCCTGACTAATTCTGATTTCACCAGGTACAAACCTTATCACCTTGCTGAATATCTCTCATCCTGTTTTCTTCATGTGTGTGGTTAGGGATAATACGAGGGGCTGTGTAAACTAAGGCTAATTTGCGCCTGATTGTAGGAAGGGCACAATAACCACCTTCGATATGCTCTTCTTGTTTGCTTCTAATTAATTGTATAAATGTAAGACAAGCAATCAACCATAAGAGGGGAAAATGCTCGAGTCAGCCGCCTCTGCAGACATTTGTTATAAACAATGATTCTTTTAGAATGAGGAATATCACTTTTTATAAGGAGCTCAAGATTTTCTGGGTGAGAAAAAATGGAAATCTCACCCCCAGCTCCCTGGGATTCTAAGTTAGGGTAGGCCGGCCAAACCCCAGCGACAGAGGAGAGAAACAACAGGTTAAGAAAAATCAAGGAGTAGGCTGCTCTGAAGCCTCTGCCTCAAGACAAGGGCCTGATCTGGGAAGAGAACTAGTTTTTCTTCAGGCTTTGGCAAAGGAGGAAAGCCCCTCAGCTTTCACTTACCCTGGAACTACGCTGTGCTGGGCAGTACGACAGCCGAGAACACGAGGCTCCATCAGTCATGAGACATGGCCGTGGCCTGGACAAGGACCTGAATCAGCAGAGTTGTTGCTGGAACAGTAGACACATTTCATTGGTCTGACTCGGGGGGACCAGGCCTCAGTAAGAACACATGGCCTGGTGACACAACGCAGCTGAGTATAGAATAGATTCCAGATGTGTCTGGAGATCTGAAAGACAGCCTCTTCAGGGAGAATAGAGCCTTGGGAGGTGAGTCACAAAAGGTAAGTGATGGTGTCCATTCTACTAAGTTCCACTCTACTAAGTACTAGAGTGATTATCGGAAAAATAGAAGATTACATTGTGACTGTATTTGTACCCGGAGTTGAAATAGCAGATTATACTAGTTTTATGAGAATAAATGGAAAAAAGAGTCATACAAACTATTCATAAGTTTTCATAAAGCAAGTCCTTCATCAATTCTAGTCATTTGCATTGTGCATTGTTAATCATCATTCTTGTTGATTTCATGGGTGTTCATTGTCCAGTATATAATGCAGTTAGTACTCTGATTGCAACTGGACATTCTCTTTTGCATTTAATCACCCTGATCAGACACATAAAAGAGGAAGTCTTAAACTAATTTTTATTCAACCACATTATAGTGCCATTTGTTTTCTCCTTCCCAGTAGCTTCAAAAGAAGTGTCTGCTGAATTGGCACCATGAATTTATTTTACCTTCTCATCTTTGTTGTCCTCTTTCTCTCTCAAGTAATGCCAGGTAAGCCCCCTTTGGCATCTCCCTTCCATGTCTGAATCTCATTTCTTTTCTCCAACCTGTTCCACTTTCAGAAGGATAGCCTTGGTTACCCAGAATCAGTGTAGGGATACTAAAATGGGAACCATGAGAAAAGGGACATTTCTGAAGTGCTTCACTGGGTTTGCATCTTCAGGCTGTCTGCACGTGAGGCACTGAGAAGAAACACTGAAACCAGAGAGGGAAAAAATGGGACAAAAATATGGCAGGCTTCCCTGGCCAATCTAATGACACCCTTGCAAAGATCCTCTTCTTTCTTTTTTTTTTTTTCTTCAAACATTGGCACCTCAGCTAACAACTGTTGCCAATCTACTTTTTTTTTTCCTGCTTTTTTCTCCCCAAATCCCCCCAGTACACAGTTGTATATTTCAATTGTGGGTCCTTCTAGTCGTGGCATGTGGGACGCTGCCTCAACGTGGCCTAATGAGCGGTACCATGTCTGCACCCAGGATCTGAACCCTGGGCTGCCGAAGCGGAGCGTGTGAACTTAACCACTCGGCCACGGGACCGGTCCCCTCTTATTGCTTAAGAAAGATGTATGTGGCATGTGTGTGTGGGCTGATGCAGTTTCTAAAGTTTACCATTAGCCTAATTCTAGAGTCGTCGTTTTTAATGACTGGCTCTAAGAGCAAGGAAAGAAGCAGCTTAGAGGTTTTTTAGAAGAAGGAAATTCACATATTTAGAACCATGGCATTTTGGAGGAAACTTAGAGGTTTACTCTGCTCCCTAACTTGAGCAGGGGGTGGCAGGGATAGAGAGACAGAGGGAGGCAGGAGACTGACTTCCTCCCTGTTCATTCCCTGCATCATAGAAGTGCTGATTGTCACAGAACAGCTTGGAGGGCTTTATAGAGTACTACAGCTGCATGGATCTGGGGGGAGAAAAGTGCCTTGTGTGGGTGAGCACCATGTGATCTGACAGGACGCTGAGAGTTTGAACCTTGCTTCCTGCAGAAAGTCAGCAATCTCTTCTACTGCCATGTTGTGCTTTGTACTCACCCACCTTAGTCCTCCGTCTCCCCCTCACTTTTTTCCTCTTCCAATAGTCTATCTTAAAATAAATAAATTCATCTAATCAAATATGCCATTCTTATGCCTCACTGCTGAGGGAACCTGTGCCTTCCAGAGCATCAATTCACAAAATTGATAGATAATGAGCTGAGGGGACAAGAGCTGGATGCAGCAGTGTCCCCCAGCACTGTTCTCCTTCTTTCTGCTTTGGATTAATAAGAGTCTGTTTACTGTGACCCACTGGGCATGATGACTGATTCTATTGCATTACTCAGAATAGTGAGCCAAGTCTGTTTCTTCACTGGGCTAAATTTCACTCAAAGAGAAGAGAAGAGTAGGTTATGGTGGGCTGTGAGGGAATTATAAGGAGACAATATGCAGGACTCCTCCACAATGAGACTCTTGGTTACAATACTAGGGTAAAGAGATGTTAGTGCTTCCCAGGTATAGGTGGCCCAGATGTCAGAGTTCCTTGGTCATAGCTGCTATGAAGCACAGGATGGGCATGGGTGGCCTTTTCATGGTAGCTACAACCATTTTGCTTGAAGATGGGGATACAAGAGCTCATGATGAGCAAGTTTGTAAAGCTGTCTGCTAAAAGCCCAGTTCTAAGCATCTCCCTTGCAGCATGCCGGTAGAATGGGGCAGACAGAACAAAGTGGAAGCAGAGCTGAGGTCCATGAGTGGGGTGACATGGGGGAGTGTGAGCCTTCTCCATCCCTGGCACTGATTCCACAAGGGGTGGGCACTGAGGCCAATGAGAGCCAACCCTGGTGACCTCTACAGCCTGGGTTCCAAAGTTGATGACTTCTGCTAATGACTAACAGTGGACAGTTTGGACTAGAGGGACCACAGAGACCCTTCCTTCTTGGGGCTGAGTGTAGGCTTTCTCTCCTCCACCCTCAAAGAAGCAAAAGGAGCAGGTTTTTTCAGGCCTGGCTTAGAGTCAGGTGGATATTTTTTTCTCTTTTAGGAACTTCTCTCACCTCAGCTGATTTCCCTGATTATTCAGGGTCCTTTCCTTTAGGGACTTGAATTGTAGATCGTGAATCTTATTTTTAGGATGTATCTGATACACTCTGAAGGCAGGGGTTCTAAACCTGGAAATTGTGGGTGAACTTCAGAGGGTTGCTGGCATCCCTCTAATGGTTTTGGCGTATAGTGTGTGTATGTTTGCATAACTGAGTAAATATGTATGTAGACCCTCCTTCCCTAGGCTAGGGGCTGGGGTATCATATTGTTTTCAGTAGTACCCTGCTCCAGGAAGATGAAAATACAAAAGTTGAATCTGTTGCTTCCAAAGGACATCAGTTGACAGTTCCACAATAGCAGATATCTGATGTCACACTTGCCAGCTCTGTGATATGTCAACCCAAGAGGAGTATTTGAAGTCTCTTATCCCATCCTCCAAATTACTGCACAAAAATTTCTGTTCATAACAAGCTCTTGAAGACCAGCATTGTCCTCCTGTTTAACAAGCAAGTAGGAGGGACGAGGTGGGGAAGAGGAGGTGCGTAAGACAGAACACTTTCATGAGCAATACAGTGTGGGGATGCCTGGTTGGACCGAATCATTCCTTCCCTTGTATGAAGCTTGAGCCTCTCTTCCCAAAACAAATAGTTTTTGTCCTTTCTACAGGTTATGGATACGGTCCAATGCATCATTTCTGTGACTCACACATCAGTGTCTGCCTGAGGAGGAAAAGAAATTGCATTATTCGTATGCCAGGGATGTGCCCTGGGAGGAGTTTCTGTTGTGTAAGAACGAAGTGAACTGAAGAATCTATGTTTAATGTCTCTTCCCTGAATTAAATTGGAAGGATGAGACCTCCTGGTATCATTTTGTTTCTTTGAATCATTTATGTCTTCAATACCTATTGAGCACCTTCTCTGCACTACATCCTGTACTGGTGGCTGGGGATATGGATTCAAGTTTCTCCTGCTAAGAAACTCACAGCCATGGAAATCTTATCCAAGTTGGGCAGATCAAGGATGTCTTCTCAGTGAGGGCCAGATATGAGCTGAGTTGTAAAAAAAAAAAAATAAGAATTAGCCAGGGAAAATTGAAGGAGAAGTTTAATAAATGTGTTTCAACGTGAAGAGAACAAAATACGCAAGGGCACTATGCCAGAAATGTGCCTGCCATCATGTTAGGGGGTAGTTTGAGAACCAAGATGTGATAAAAGATGAAACTAGATGAAGTATGGCGCATTGCTAGAGGAATTTAGCCTCTAAAGAAATTTCACGTTATCTTTTAACCTTCAGGGAAATATCGAAGAATTTTAAATGGAAGCATGGAGGAGGGATTAGAAGATGGAGAGACTGGAGACACAAAGGCCAGTTAGGATATTATGCAATAACTGAAGTGTGAATGTTTGGGGTTAAAAGGTGTGAGTTAAGACATTTCCAAAGACATAGAGTGGAGGCTAGTTACTTAAAAAATAACTTAGGGAGTAGAGGCATGAGGATTTGGTAATTGGAGGTGGGAAGTGCGAAGCAGAGTCCCTGTCTAGAGTTTAAAGGAGAGATAACAAAGGAGAGAGTCATTCCTGAGACATTAGGACTCATATGGGTGATAGTTGAAGCCCCACAGGCCAGGAATCCAGCAGAGACCGAGGAGTAATCTCTGAGACGAGAGAGAACTAATTTGAAGAACTAAGTTGGAGATGCCGAGCAAGCCAGCAGGTTGAGATGTAACCTGTGGTAGCTTCATCTGCAGCTATTCTGGCAATCAGCTCTTCTATTTACTTTCTGGCAACACCACAATCAATTCAAAATTGCTGAAGATCTCTGGGGTTAAAACCACTCTGATTACCACTCTAACTCCAACATCTGTTACAATAATCATATCTATCTTGAATCTAGGCCACTAACTATTGCCATTTGGCTTCCGACAGGCTAACTTCAGTGACATCGGTGAGTTTCTTTGCACAGTGCAATCTTTCCCCATTGTCTCCAGATTATGGAGAACAGGGACTATAGAACTTTTCACACTTTTGGTGCTCTTTTCACTAATGAATTTCTTAATGCTGTGGTGAAGGAGGAGTCCTCTGAGCCCCATAAAATGTCACAGTCAGAGCATAGCTCTCTGGTCACATATAATAAACCAATTCTGGCATTCCTTCCTATGTCTTTGGATTCCTTCTTCCACGTATACTTTGGATATTGACACCCCAACTTCATTTAGTGCCACTAAATTCATTTTTAAGTCAACCAAGCTTCTCTTCAAGCCACTCCTGGCAGCCCGAGCTAAATTATTTGAACCAGAATCATGGGTTACTGTACATATATCCCTATATTTGGCCTGACCCAATGCTCTATTGTTTCCTTCCCATTCTAACATTCTTAAGATGCATTCAAAAACATATTTCTTGTGTCAATATTTGCAACAATTTGCAATTCTTTTGATGTACATAGCACATCTTCATAGTCAGATATTCTGTAGTTTTTGTGGATTATTGCCTAGCCGTGATCTAGAAGCAATGAGACATTGAGAATGAGACATGGAGAAACATGAGCATCCCCCTAAAGGCAACTGCATCAGGTGAGGTCACTATAGAGTCTACAGGAAAGAGACACTAACCTCCTTAGACTGGGGAGGAGGATGCTTCAATTAGCAAGAGATGCTAAGATCTGGGCATTCAAAGTATTTACACTTATCAGAATTTACACAAATGTCCCCATTCCAATTTCAAGTCCCATTCTTTCTTGATAAGCAGTACATTTTTCACATGAGACCTGGGGAGGCTATGCATTTCACTTGGGTCATAAATCGGCAATCAACCATATTAAATATTGGGTCTATTTTTCAGAAACACAAACACTGCAGTTACACGAGTTAAGACCTTCTGTAATGGCAGTCAGGGGAGTTGTCTGTTTCTCTGACTCTGTCCTGCTTGTGGAGAAAAAGACTGGCCGCCAGGGTCCTGAGGGCTGAGTGGAGGGAGGAGGCTGGTGATTTCATATTTGACTTTATGGATTTTCACTTAACTCACCTGTTTTCAGCTCAGACTCTCATTGACACCTTAGATCTGCCCAGAATTCCAAATCCACAGCTTTCTCGTTTAGCCTTTCTAAAAAGTAAGCTCTCCACCTTCAGCTGAGGTGGGGAGAGGGGATAGACAAGCTGGGGAAGAGGCTGTAAAGGTCAACATGTCTGTTCAGACTTTCAGCTATTTCCACATGCTTTCAGCCCCATCCTGCCTGCACACTTGCAAGTATTTGCTGCCTCAGATTCCTGAGTCTTCCTGGGGTTCTGAGCCCATCCTGGCTTGGCTCATATTGACCTGCTTTCATTTTTGCAGGCACTTGGGTTAGTGTTATCTCCTGTGCTGAATCAGGCTCCACAAATGCATCCACTTTTTGTAATATTCAAATAAACTTTTAAATTTTAGAATAGTTGTTCATTTACAGAAAAGTGAAAGTATAGAAAGTTTCCATATACCCTGCACCCAGTTTCCCCTATCAGTAACATTTTATGCTACCACTATATATTTGTCACAACTAATGAACCAATACTGGTCTATTATTTTTAACTAAATGCCATACTTTATTTGGATTTCATTAGTTTTCCCTAATATCTCTTTTCTGCTCCAAGTTCCCATCAAGGATACCACATTATGTTTAGTCATCATGTTTCCTTGGTCTCTAGGCTGTGATGATTTCTCAGACTTTCCTTGTTTTTGATGGCCTTGACAGTTTTGAGGAGTACGTTTGAGATATTTTGTAGAAGATCCCTTGATTTGGGATTGCCTGATGTTTTTCTCACAATTAGACTGGAGTTATAAGTATTTGGGAGGGAAATAGATGTAGGGCCAGTCTCAACACATCAAATCAAGAGTATATACTGTCAACACGACTTTTTACTAAAAGTGTTAACCTTGATGCTCTAGCAAAGGTGGTATTTCTCCACTCTAAAAGCTCCTCTCCTCTTTCCGTGCTGTACTTTTTGGAAGGAAGTCACATGCATAGGCCACACTTAGTGGTGCAGAGTTAAACTCCACCTTCTTGAAGGGGGAGTATCTACATAAATTACTCGGAATTTTTCTATATGGGAGATTTGTCTCTTCTTTCCCATTTATTTGTTGGATCCTTTATTCATATCAGTATGGTCTTATGGATATTTATTTTATACTTTGAGGAATAATCCAATACTACATTATTTGTTTTTGTTGCTCAAATTATTTCAGCTTTGGCCAGTGGAAGCTCTTTCAGTTGGCTCTTGTGTCCTTTTGGGTATCGTGTTGGCTACTGCCAAGATTTCTGAGCACTTTTCTACTTTTTTGCATCTTAGCAAAATACTTTCACAAAATGACTGCTTTCTTGAGTAAGGTGGTATCTGCTAGGATTCTCTGCAAAGCTATGATTTCTCTTTGACATTACTAAATAATTTGGAGATATTTTGAGATTATGCAAGTATCCTGTTTCTGCTTAAACTTTTACCCGCTAATGGTGGATCTTGCCTGCATTTATTAGTGTGTTGTTCTACTGTTGGTTTTTCTAGTTCCTCATCACTTCTGCATTTACCAATTGAAACTATTCGGTAATGAAGAGTTATCTCTTCTCTATTTATTCAGTTATAGATTTATGTCAATATGGATTCATGGATGTTTATTTTATCTTTGGTTTATAATTCAATACTTTGGCTTTCTGATGAAATTGTTTCAAATTTGGCCATTGGAGCTTTTTCAGGTTTCTTTTATGACCTTTCAAAGTCCTCCATTTTTTTGAGCACTTCCTTAATTTCTGGTGCTTTAAAACGCTCCAGTCTCACCTTGTATTTTCCCTGCTCCAGTCCTGGAGTTGATTAGTTCTTCAAGGATCTCTTATTCCATTTACTGGAAAATGGTATTAAGAAACCAAGATCTGAGTACTTTGTGTATTCACTGATACTGAGATGTCACTGCTGCTTATTTCTCTGAGAGGCTAAAGTTAGGAAACATACATATGGGCGTTAATTCAGTTATATACATCCTCTATATATTTCTGTATCTCTCTATTTGCATATAAATTTTAAAAAATCCGTGTTCCACATCAGTATCTTTAACTTCAATCCAGCACCATAGTGGTCCTTCTAGTCTTCCCTTTTCCTTTATTTATTCCTCTTTTTCCTCCATCAGTGAAAAAACTGGCTTTTATTGTTTATAATATATTTTCTTATTTGTTCAACTTTGGTATACAAATAGTTTTAGAATTGCTAAGCCAAACCACTGTGAGAAACAAATCTAACAACTAGAATGCAGTTCTTCTGTAAAGTCTTTTCATATTTATTCTTGGAATATCCAGTAAAAACGGTTTTTCAGAGTTACTTAGGACTGTTCTTTCTCTCCCACTGCCTTTAGTGTGGCCATATGATTAATCTGTAATACAGTTAGATTCATTCATCACAGTCTGCATTCTATTTTTCTGTCCACATTAATTATGATTGCTTTTTAAATTTACACATAGTAAGATTCAAACTTTGTGGTGTAGAGTTCTAATGGTTGTTGCATGAATCAATCATTTTATTCTTTTCTATTGCTGCATAATATTCCATTATATGAGGCACCACAGTTAATTCGTTAATTGAAAGACATAGGTGTTGTTTACCATTTTTGGTAATTATAAATAAAGCTACTACAAACATTTGCATACAGGTTTTTACTGTGAACATACATTTTCATCTCTTTATGGTAAATACCCAGGATTGGGATTGATAAATTATATGGTAAGTATATTTTTAACTTTATAAGAAACTGCCAAACTGTCTTCCAAAGTAGCCTTAGCATTTTGAATCACCAGCAGCAGTGTATGAGAGTTTGATTTGTTACAAAAAGAAAGTCACTAAGAGAAAAGATGACTAAGAAATTGGATTCTGAATGTTTCAAAATGAGAGATACTAAGATGGGATTTCCCAGTCTAATCAGCAGGCTGCTGCTGTACAACTTAAATCTAATCTGTGCTGAAAACAATTCCTTGGGTTCTAAGAGAAAGGTTCTAAATGGATCTCACTATTTGGAAAGACACCTTTTGAGAGGAGAAAATAATCACCCTCTGTGTCTTAGTTCTCAGTAAAACAATGAGACAATGGGTTGGTCTCTGTAATCTATGAGTTCTGAGTTTATAAGTTGATGCCTAAGTGTGCACTGAAATCTCTCTGTGCCTTCAGGCCCTTCTGATCACTTTCCCAGCTCTTCAATAACCAACAGGGAGCCATTGCTTGTTAACCAAGAGTCATTAAGGAGTATGAAAATGAGAACAAATTGAGAACACAATTTCAGTGACTTTTCCCACATAAAATCTACACACACACACACACAGTCCTCAAAGTTACTTTCTTCAAGCCATAGATTTATAGACATATATGAACAGATTACAGATGGCTTGGAGAACATTCATTTGAATATTTATAGGTGCACAATCTGAGACCTGGAAAAAGAAAAGCCTTGTCTAAAGTCAATCTGCTAATTAGTGGTGTGACCAAACTTAGAACTTAAACTCTCCCCTCCTTTCCCTCTTCAGTCAATGACCTGCCATGTAAACCTGCCCTTAGAAAGACCACGTCCAGGATCCATGTGAGTGGTGGTGCTTTTATTCAACAGAAGTCAGTGGTGGTGAGACTCTCGTGATGCTATGGGGATCCTCAGGGGACCGAGCTAGACTCTACAGCAGTGTTTGTTCCGACTTTTGCAGTCTGCAGGAAGGATGGCGCATCCATGGGTTTTTTGGTGCTTGCAGGCACCACCCATATTTTGACATTCGTGTTTTCTCCCCGTTTTTTCATGCCCTGTAAAGGAAGGGGAGGTGAAAGAAAAAAATAAAAGCACATTTACTCAAAGCTACCAGAATTCAGCTTTCATAGCAAGGATCTGCAAACTATAGTCTACATGGACACATCCATCCCTCTATGTGTTTTGGTGAGAACTGCAAGCTTAGAATGGTTTTTACATTTCTTTTAATTACAGGAAAAAATTCAGAAGAAGAAAAATCTTTGATGATATATGAAACTTGTATGAAATTCAAATTCTGGTGTCCATAAATACTTTTATAGGAAGACAATCATGATCATTCATGTACATATTGTCTATGGCTGTTTTCATGCTAAAATGGTAGAGATGAATTGTCGTGACAGAGAAGTTATGGCCCACAAAGCCTAAAATATTTATTACCTGGTCTGTTACAGAAAAAGCTTATTGAAGTCTGCAGTAGAGTGACTTTCCTTTTCAGATGAAGAAGCTTTATACGAGAAAGAGCAAGTGACTCATCTGTGCCGTGAGATTAGGGATGTACTTCACTTCACATGCTCTTCATGAAAGATTCCTAAAGTGCCTTCTTCTTTTTCAAAAGGGCAAAATCTTACAAATATGTAACACAAATTAGACAATAAGTATTGGACTAAGCATTCTCACTCCTGAATACTGTGCCTTGCACATCCCATGCAATGAGAGTTGTTTCATAAATTGTGATACTTTAAATGCCACAGGCAAGGCACCTAGTGAGCACCAATCTTCTTGTGCTCCTGTGAGTTAAGTTGGAAAAACAGTGGTAAGAGATTAAGAAAGTGACTATAGCAATTCAGAAAGCAATACGACAGTAGAGAGAACTTAATGTCTAAAGTCAAGAGAGCAAGAGAGAGAAGGACAAACAACCATGAGGAAACAATGACTAAGAAGAGTCTCCATCAGAGGTGTTGGCTGGTAAAGGCCCTATGTTCTGATGGAAAACACACTCAACCAGGAAATGGGTGACCTGGCTTCTAATTTCTGCTCCACCACAACTCTAGTTTTTCTCTTGGAGCTGCAGATTCTTATAAATTTTCATAATAAAGGAAAGGTAAAAATAATTATAAATGTAATTCATATATATTTATGTTCATATTATAAATATGAATGAATATATATGAATGTTATACTCATATATTTAAAATTTATATAAATATTATATAATATGAACGCATATTCATGTATGTCCATATCTATGTCTATATCCATATCCATATCCATATTCGTATCTGCATCCACATCTACATCTCTATCTATCTATCTCCATTAGGCTGTCCACCAAATAGGTCTGGCTCTCTGTTTTCTTGAAACAAAATAGGATTTACCTTTTGTGTTATGGGGTGGGGCCATAAGACTTGCTTGGTTATGGAATTTTGAGCAGAAATTATGGTCCCCTCAGGGCTGGAGCCTTTAACTGCCAACATGAGACTCCTCAGAGCTCTTTCCCCTCACAGAGCGACCAGAAACATTCACGGTGGTTGCTGCTCCATCTGCAGGGTCTCAGCAGCTATGATGAACAGAACTCCCTTCTGGCCACGATGGGTTTGTGTCATTTGAGCAAGAATTAAACCTTTGCTCTTTTAAGACGCCAAGATTCGGATGTGGTTGTCACCACACCATAATTTGGGACGTGCTGACATGTGCATAGGGTTGCCACGTAAAATGCGGGACACTCAGTTAAATTTGTATTTTGGATACACAAGACATAATCTTTTGGTATAAGTATGTTCCAAGTATTGCATGGATCATGTTCATATAAAAATATTCATTGTTTGTATATAATTCAAAGACTAAATTTATTTTCTGGGATTATTAACTGTTTAATAAAAGCATGGCCTTTGAACCAAACTCACTTTGGCTTGAGTCAAAGGCTTCACTACATACAGTCTGCGTGACTTTGAGCAAGTTACTTCATTTCTTAGCCTCATCTGTAAGGCTGAATATCATTATGAGGAATACCGGTGGGAAAGCACGTTTAAAGCTTTTGTTTTGGTGTTTGGTAAAGAGGAAGTGGTTGATATTATTTGCTATTATTATTAGTGTTGTTATTGTTGTTCACAGGAAAATGATTTGAAAACTGAAAGCCCTCTAGTACCTATCTCTAGGTACTAGAGGTATCTAGGTATCTAGTACCTACCCTCTAGTACCTATCATGGGTACTAGTTATGGATTTACTACCAAATAATTAATGTCAATCTTAGAGAAATCTTAATTTCTTTAAGCTTCTCTTTTCCTATTTGACAAGTTGAGTGTGTTGACATGCTATGCTTCTTTCAGCCATGATATGATTCAGTTGTGACATATTTCAGCGCATCATTGGAGTATGAATCCATTTGACCCTACTGCAGGCTCCAAGGTCATCCACCATGTCATCCTACTAGGTGGATGCACAGCTTACCTGATGCCATCTGGATGAGACACACAAGGAGTAAAAAGAGAAGGAACAGTAGCCTCATGCTGGGAAATGAATTCTCAGGATTATAGGAAGAACTGACACTGTCTGATGGTGGTTTTTTTCTTCAGTGCACATCAATGACAGCAGGTGATCTGGGAAAAATTTGAAAAGTTCAGCTAGAGAGAAAAAGCTTCTATTTCTAATAAAGGTGTTCAATTAGGGCCTGGGTGTCATTTGAGAGTATTTCATTTATGACACATGGTTACAGATCCAAGTTTCCACCAGTCAAAAAGGAAGAGCTTTATAATAAGTCAGCATTTTCTGGTTGATTCTCACTTCTGCTTATGCCTCTGAGGTTTGGTGCATTTTTTTTGAGAAAAAAGTCATTAAAAAACTGAATTTTTTAGGCAAATCACCCATTTATTCATTCACCTCTATTGCATGTCACTGCATCAGTCAGTTTCCCTGTTAGGAATGCAAAGAAGTGCCTCCTTTTTAGAAGTTAAAAAAAAGAGAAGGAATTTTGTAAATAGAAATGATCTTGTTTCCTTTTTTTCTCTCAATAACTTTTTTTGTTACTAGCTAAAAGAGAGAGAGCTGATCCATTCTAAGCAAACTTTTGAATCGATCACAACCCAGTGAGGCTTTGGGGGCCAGAGAATTTCTTAATACAGGACTTGTATCAAAGTATTCTCATGGTAAAGCAGTGAAATAGCACAGAAGTGTATAAGATAAAACTTTGACATTCCTCTCCATCTCTTCCTGCTCTCCTGAGTTTTGCTTTATATCATTTACAGTATGTCTCTCTCTTTCACTATTCTGTGAATTTCTAACAAATCAGGTCCTGTTTTATTATCTCACATTCTCAGGTCCCTGAACAGTGCCTGGCATAGAGAAGAAACTCAAATATTTATTTAAAAGAATAAGTCCTTTACAGACGAACAATTACATGGATGAACAAATGAATAGATGGAGGAAATAAATAAGGGAGAGGAGGAAGGGAGGAATCGATGGAGGAAAGAAGAGAAGAGGACACAGGGAGGCAGACTTCCCTACTAAGCTAATAATGGTCACTCTACATTAATAATCAATACTAAAGTTGGGGAGTCAAAGGAGAGATTGCTCTTTAGATGCAGACATCAAAGAAGTCATCCAAGCCCTGAAGTGAGCTGTGGACTTTGGGGGAAAAGAGAAAAAAGGAATTTCATCTAATAATTATGGATCTTTGGATTCAGATGGACCTTAGTTCAAAGTCTCTGCTCTGCCCCTCACTATCTAAGTGATCTTGAAATAACCTTTTAAAGCCCTGGTTTCTCCTTCTGTACATTTGATGGCAGATAGAGTACGATTCTCCTATGCCACGTCAGGAAAAGGGACTTAAGAGGAGTCAGTGGCTGACCAACACCTCTCTGTGCAGAGAGTTGCATTTTGCTTTTTTTTTAATAAGATTGGCTAACACCAGTTGCCAATAATTTTTTTCTTCTTCTTCTCCCCAAAGCCCCCCAGTGCATAGTTGTATATTCTAGTGGTAGGTCCTTCTGGTTGTGCTGTGTGGGACGCCACCTCAGCATGGCCTGATGAGTGATGCTAGGTCTGCACCCAGGAGCCCAACCGGCGAAAGCCTGGGCCGCCAAAGCAGAGAGCACAAACATAATCACTCGGCCATGGGCCCGGCCCGAGAGTTGGGTTCTAACCAGGATCACTGCTAAGTGTTTCTATCTAAACTATGAGACGGACTTTCTAGGCAATTTCTGGGTCCCAGAAATCACACAGGAGGTTAGATTCTTCCACCAAGTCCTGGAATGGCTCAGGAAAATCACTGAAATTTAAAACTTGAATGAGGGAAAATTGTGCTTTTTTGAGCCCCTGGAACTAGAGGGTGGTAGGAAAACTTATTTTTGACATGAAAGAAAGATGGTCTTAAAAAAGAACCTAGTATTGTAGGTATGTACACACAATTCTTCATTACATTTCACTTATTAAATGCAACCATAGCTTAATACATTTAGATAATTTAATTAAATAATATTGATCCTCCTTTAACTTTCACTGCAGTGACAGGGACTGCTACAAAATTTTTCTTGACTACCTATTCTGTCCCAGGAATCTTAAAAACGATATCTTCGTCCCCACACTGCCTTGTGAGGTAGATATTTTCATTCTTTAAGCAAGTAAATGCGCGTTGTGCAACTGGTAATAGAGCCTTGATTTGGACTCTGTCTATCCATTGTCAAAACTTTTACTTATTTTACAGTTTTTCCTGCTGAGAAAAGAAAGATAGTTTTTTCTGGATGAAGGAATATAGCTATAGTGAGATAAAAGTGCGTGTGTGTGTGTGTGTGTTTGAGAGAATGAGTGGAGAGCTGTGTATTAAAAGTATTCTAAATACACTTTCCTATCAAAAAGGGAAAGTATGTGGCACAAATTATGTGAGTAAAGGCTGGTGCTCCCTCAGCAAGTCGACCAAATCGTTTATCATCTAACTGGGACACATTTAGAATGTAAGGGACTTAGTTATGTTGAACGACAGGCATAAATTTGGACTGTCTCACACCCTGTCCCTAGGAAAACCTCTTCCTTAACAAGTACAAGTGTCTTTTCTGGAGGTTATGCAAAGTCTGGGAGTTGATGATTCTCTCTCCAATGCTCTCTCCACTGCCACTCTGGAAATGGCCAGCAACACATCAATGGAACACAAGGGTCGCATAGGACACGGTGATTATTCTGATGGCACTGACTTATCTTTCCAACTCATCCTTTGCCCATTTTCCCCTCTCACTGCAGAGATTATGGAAGGATTGGATTGGAAATGATAGCACTACTACCTTCTTACATTTGGAAGTCATGTCAACTTCATTAGTAGGAACTTCTGATTTTTTGCTAAGGGGAAACACACTCTTTCTTCTAACTGTGGACCATTCACAAGCCTCTACTAATATAGATAACATTCTCACAGGTTTATGAATCTTGGAGGAAACCTGAGAAGGCTTTCCTACATCCCACTCTTTTTGGTACAAACTGATCCACCATCTCTTAGAAACCCTCACCACACTGAGATAACATCAAATCTTTCTTGGAACAAACTTGTGGTGTCAACAAATGACTTCTTTCATATTTTGGCCCAGGCATGATCTTCTGGGTTTGAGGGTCTGGTGAGACCCCATTAACTTGAGTTATCCTAGACTGTTCTGTGTGAGTGCCTACACACACTTTCCCCTCCACACGCTCAGTCTGTTATTGGCCTCACCTTCCCCCACCCACCTCTCTTCCACCTTAAAGGAACTAAATACGTTTCTGACATTTTCTTTCTCCAGAAATAACTTAGGAATAAAATGGATCTATGTTCGAATCTTAGGATCAGCATTTGAATCTTTCACTGAGTAAACATCTATATTAGTTTAGTGATATTAATGTGAAAATTAAGCACTTGTAGTAATCTGTTTAAATAAATCACACTTAATTCTACACAGTAGCTGCGAGGGCTTTACTTCCCTGTCCCAGTAACAATACGTTTGATGATAATAATAATAATAAATAATAATAATATTAGAAAAGAAAGTATAGACTGAAAGCTTTGGTTCACATTCTTATCTCCTATACTTATACACTGAAAACAATTCTCTTTACAGACTCCCTAAATATTGTGCATATACTCCCACCCGTTCTTCAATCATAAGTGATCTCTTCTGAAAACCTACCTTGCAGCTCGTTCCTCCACCTTCTCAGGCTGTCTGCTGCCTGTCCCGTCCGGCAGGGTTGCCTGAAAGCAACTGCCCATTGCCTCATAATTAGCAGTTAGATCTACAATGGGCAGAGGGAGGGCTGAGTCGGGTGATATAAGACGCATTATGATCTCATATGGAGAGGGGTCATTTGGGGGAAGATGGGAGACGAGCCAGATTTGAATGATATCAGCCTCCAAGAGAAAGACAAGAGGAAGTGGCGACCGCGTAGACATTCCTTTCAAAGGGTTTTTCTGAAAAATTAAGGAAAGACAAGAAGCAATAGCTGATCAATGATATAGTGTCAGATAAGAGGTGTATGCTTGTTTTTATTTTTATAGATTCAGTGGTCAGGGGTGAGATGTAGAGCAGGGGAGAGTTTCACCATGAGGAAGCTAGAGAAAGGAGACCCAGGACCCATTGGAAGCATTGCCTTGGGCTGGAGCATGAGCCCATTAGCTCATGATTTGCTTAGAAAAGCCACCTCTTCTTGTGACTAAAGTGAGAAATGTATTCCTCCCATGTGAGCGTTGTAATAAGACACTTAGGAATGTTGACAATAAAACTCAAACAGATTTTATAGAGTAAAAGTTAAAACTTCAGAAAAAAATTAAAATCCTTGTAAAGAAGACAAGAGGCTAGCTAGTAAACTGTAAAACCAAATTACGTTTAAAATAAGATCAAGCCTGAGTGATAACAAAATAATCTTAAAGTAAAGAATAAAATGGGTGGAAGATATATGAGGTATTGGGTTAAGATAATGAATGAGATGAGATGAAAAAGAGGAAAAGTTTATAATTTAAAGTGAACAGAAATTCAGAACTGGGAGCAAAAATAAAACATTTAAATTAGAAGGAGTAGAATAAGGTTTTGGAAGTTAACGAAAAGCTTGAATTTTGGCAATCAGATCAAATAAATATTAAAGTTTTGGTTTAAATCCTGGGCTACACAAAACTATTGAATGCTTTTAAGAAGATTAACATATTAAAATATGCTCTCTAAGATCCCTGAGAAATGATCACAAAATTTTTCATGTGGATAAGGAAGAGACTGGTAAAGTTTATTGTGACCCCATCAGGCAATGAGCCTTGGGCAAGAGTAATAAAATTCCAATCGTGAGATTTCCCTCCCTTTCCAATGTGTTGGGAGGTATATTTGTGGGCAGGCATCTTCATGGAACCTCTGAAACCACAGAACATGGATGGCATGCCCTGCGCCTCAGCCTAAGGGCAGACCTCTGCTGAAAAAAACCCCAAAGTGCGATCTTGAAATGAGAGCCTTTCACATGACATTGAGCCCAGGGACCCTCTGAGGGAGGGGAAGTTCACACATGCACCATGGGCTTTTGTCAATAAATACAAAAATGTGTGCAATCTTAGACAATGTTGGTAGTTTTTCATTATTTTGTATGTGGCTCATTAAACAAATCAAGATTTTGGATCTTTGGTTCTGTACCCTTTTTGCTCACGGAATACAATTTTAAGTAGTAAAATAAGACAGCAGAGTTTAAGAAACAAACACCTTAACAACAACAATAAAAACCAAAGGAAGGACGTAAGGAAATATCATAGTGATATAGCTTTGAGAATCAAAACCATTTATTTTAGCAAATTCTTCTCCAAGTAGGAAGTAAGATGCTGCTTAAGTATAAATATTTAAGCTTACAATGCAGGCTTTTCTCTAAAACAGCATTAGTTCCCATTTTGTTTATGTCATATAACTGACTCTCTATCTTGACTCATTGGGGGAATACTGCAATGAGACCAGTGGGACCAATGCTGTCCATAGGACGCTCTGCAATGATGGAAACGTTCTAATCTGTGATGTCCCATATGGTAGCCCTTGGCCACAGGTGGCTATCCAGCCCTTGAAACGTGACTGATGTGGCTGAAGATCTGAATTTTATATTCTATTTACTTTTCAGCATTTTTCCCCCTTTTGACCCAATACAGAGCCACTATTATTCCCTATTACAGGTGAGGAAATAAATTTTAGAGTCAAATCGTCTTCTACATCCACTGAATATTCAAGCTTCTTCTAATACAAATCTCTCTGATGATAAACAATAATTTGCCTGTTTTCTGTGCTGTATTTTCTCTCAGCTCTCCAATCGAGGACAATTGCTGCCTCGGCACCAGGAAAGCAAAATTTGATTACATACATCCTCCTAGACAAAGAATTTCTAGCCTAATTGTGTTGGAATATATTACAGTATGTTATATTATACTTTATTATGTTAAATTTTATTATACTACATTGTATGTGTAATACATATGTTAAAGATCTGTGTAAAAATATACAGCCAAATATATAAAAATTGCATAAATGTGGATCTTGTGACTATTAAATTTTCTAAACCAAGAGAGACCAAGGGCCATTCTCTTATCTCTTTCCTCTTGACCTCTGTTGCCCTCTTCCTGAGTTGCATGGGACGTTTTGATTTACTTGTGTCTTCATTATGTTGTTTCCTCTCAACGCTTATTTGAGTTATACTTCCTCTATTTTCAGAAAAAAAAAAAAACTCCCAAAACTAAACCATTATACTATAATGTGTCCAATTCAGTTTTGTGTAATTCTATGGAAATTCCTTGAAAAGGCCTTGTCTACAAAGACTTTGTAGCTAAATGAAAAAGAAAAACACGGGAACACAATCAAGGTTGAGTAAAAGACTTCCATTAAATAGAACAGAAGCATGTGCTGCACGGAGGGCTGAGAGGTTTATTCACCAGTGGGTTGGGAATGGTTTCTTGAAGGGCATGGAATCTGAACTGGGTCTTGAAAGATGGGTAAAATGTGCAATGATTAGTTGACTCTAGGAGGTGACATGTGAAGCAGCCAAAAATAGCAAGAGCAATACAGAGATGATAGGAAAAGGAAGCATATATGGGAAAACAGGGGTCCAATTTATCTGGAGCTTAAATGGTAATCCTGCAAAGTAAGTTCCAGTGTGCTGTGGAGCTGCTGAATGCTAGTGTCAAGAGTACGTATTCAGAGGTAAATGAGAAATCATTCGAGATCTCTTTGACAGCCCTGAGTGAAACAACAAATAATAACCAGAATTACAAGAGGTCAGGTTCTCTGATTTGGAACAAAGTGATTTCATTGGTGTGTATTTTATGAGTCACTCTTAGGCGAACAATTTCTCTCTCCAAGGTGGTATTGGTAGCTGGCTTTCTTTATTCTTATTTCCCTCCTTTGCAGCATTTTTTGTGGGTAGGAGGCACATGCCAATCTCTTCCCAGCTTTGAGGGCATTTGAAAGGAGAACAAAAGCCCCCACTCCCAATACAAGATAAAGGGAATAAGACTCTTCTGGAGAAGGCTGGAAAGAAAGGAGAGCACAAGGAGAAATTCCAGCACCATTTCAGGAAGATTCGAAACATGAGTCATTATCCTTTTTTGTAAATCCTTGGAGGAAGAGCTCCTTTGCCAAGGATGGGGCTACACGATCCCCAGTATTTTGACATGGGATAATGATTTCTTGTGTATAATTTTCCGACAAAGGGACTGGATACTTGTTTTTGAAGAACCAACTGGCTAAATGTTCTGATTTGTGGCTGAGTAACCTGGGCCAGTAGGCAGGTTCAGGTAGAAGCTTGTCGAGTGTTTCCTGCAAATCTGTCCCCAGCACAAGAAAGCCAACTAGAGGCTGTTGAAAGTCGGCAGTTTCTAAACATAGGTCAGCAGTTCTCAATTCAGAAGAGACAAACAGGAGTCCATTTGTTTGTTTTCCTTTTCCCCTAATGATCTGGTTAATTGAGTTTGCATTTAGATGGGAAGAAACACTTATTGTTTTATAAACATTTAATCATCTGAGTGCTAGCATGTGAACTCAACAAATTCAGTTAAAGGAACAAGACATTTACAACCATGTTTCTTATTTATGCAGTTTTTTCTAGTTCCTTCTCTTCCTCCCTCCCTCCTCTTCCTTCCTTCCTTTTTATCTCTTTTTCAGTTCTCTCTCCTTTTTTCTTTTTTTAACTTCAATTTCTGTGAATGCCAGGACAAAATAAAGAAGACAACCAAATAAACAAAGCTTAAGGTCACCTGCCAACCCAAGAGAGAACAACATCCTCTATAATTTCCAATGTGAAGGTACTACATGAAACACATATAGCAAAGGTTTCCAAATTGTAGGATGGAAGCTCTAGTTATCTTATGAGTTTCTCTTAGTGGCCATACACTACACTGTTTAATTACAAAAGGATATACTTACAAAAGAATATCCTGAATTTATATTCTTAGTATAAAATTAATTCTCCAATTTCTGTTTAGAAAGGCACTTAACTTATGCTTCAAGAATAGGTATTGCAGTTTCTTGCCATTAAAAAGCAGTAGGATTTTTAACAGTCCATTTTGTTAAATTGGGTTAAGAAAATACAAAACTGAAATGTCCTTTAATACCTTATGCACCTTCAATGTTAAAGAGAAGGTGCTTAGTTTTAATGAGCAGTTCAAATAATCTATTTAGTGTAGATAAAGAATGTGTAAGAAGCTTCAGTTAATCCTCAAATTATTTCAAGCCTCTTATTTCTCAGATCCATTTTACCTGGAGCAAGAATGAGAATAAAAGAGACAATCTGTAGAAAAGATAATAAATCCTCATAGCTGACAGCTGACAAACTCAGTGAGTACCTAAGAAAGAAGACGATGGTGATTTTTTTTCAGTTTTTGTGAAGATTAAGGCAATATTGTTACTTGTAGACATGATGTTTTCAATTCTAGTACAATTATACAATTATGAAAATAGAGCATCTTCCCTCCAGGTTCTAATGACTTGCTCTTATAACATTTAACACTGAAATGTAGGAATAAACGTTGAGTAGTATAAGCTAATTCTTTGTCAATTCTATGAGTAAACGCTTTTTGGGTAGGGATCTTCCTGGAGATGTGAAATCACAGAACACAGACAATAAGCCCTCCACCTCCACCCAAGGCTTGACCTGTTCAAAATACATCCAAACCACAAATTTAAAATAAATGAGTCCCTCTTGTAATACTGATCTTGGGGTCCCCACTAAGGTAAGGAAAGTTGACATATGAACCATGGGCATTTCTATGAAAAAAAGGTATGTAAAGTCGAGTAAAATGTTGAAAGACTTATCATTTTTTCTCCGTTAAACAATGCATGTATGCATCTCTTGGGCTGCTAACTTTATGCTCAGTGTATGATTTTAAGCTACTGCCATATTGCTTTCCTACTGCTGCTGTAACAAATTCTGACAAGCTTAGTGTCTTCAAATAGGACACATTTATTATCTTTCACTCCTGGGGATCAAAAGTCTGAAATGGGTCCCACTGGGCTAATATCAAGGTGTTGGCAGGACTGTGTTCCTTCTGGAAGCTCTAAGGGAGGATGTGTCTTTTTCCCTTTTCAAGCTTTAGAAGCTGCCCACCTTCCTTGTCTCATGGCCCCTTCCGCCATCTGCAAAGCCAGCAGTGGCTGCGTGAGACTGTCTCACATCACATCACCCAACCCTCTCTGTTCTCCCTCCGTCTTCCACACTTAAAATTCCTTGTGGTTACACTGGGCCCATCAAGATAACCTTCCTATTTTAAGGTCTGCTGAGAAGGTCTGGAAGTTGGTACTTCCAAGAACAAGGCACTGGAAGAACACATGTCTTGTGAGAGTCGGCTTCCTCATGGACTGCCATCTTCTCAATGTAACCCCACGCGGCAGAAGGGACAAACTAGCTTCCTAGGATCGTTTTTAGAAAGTACTACCTTATTCATGAGAGCTCAACTCTCATGACCTAATCACCTCCCAATGTTACCATCTCCTAACTCCATCGTATAGGGCTTTAGTTTTTCAACATATGAATTTCATGGACCAAGGGATATAAACATTTAGTGCACTTCACCATGTAAGAGAACATACTCACAGGTTCTTAGGATATGCACTTATTGGGGAGATCACTATTCTGACTACCATACTTAGCAAAAATAAAACTCAATTGTGTAATAAATAAATTCTTTGGTCAAAAAATTGTCTTTAAGGAGAAATATTTCAATGACTTACAGGGTTTTCAGAGAAAATAGTGATGTCTAGTTAAATTTAAATTTCAGATAAGCCATGAATAATCTTTTAGGATATGTATGTTTCAAATATTGTAAGAGATATATTATGACAAAAACATATTGGTGAGTTTTTATCGGAAATTCTCATTTAACTGGATGTCCCATTTCCTAGGTATGGACCTACCTGCCACTTGTCAGATCATGCTGTGGCAGGCGTCCCATATACAAAGTAGAGGAAGAATGGGCACGGATGTTAGCTCAGGGCCAGTTTTCCTCAGCAAAAAAGAGGAGGATGGTGGCAGGTGTTAGCCCAGGGCTAATCTTCCTAAAAAAAAAAATAGATATCAAATGATAATTCTAGAACTTAAAATACAGTATCTGAAACAAAATTCACAATGGATGGGTTTAAAAGCAGATTGACTAAAGCAGGAGGAGATCTTAGGATTGGATTATGGCTCAATGGAAAATCTCCAGATGAAAGCACAGACAAATAAAACAATGGAAAATACAGAAAATAGCCTAAAATACATGTGAGGGCACAGGAAAAAGGCGTCATATAGATGGACTTCTGTTCCCAGGAGGAAAGGAGATAGAGGATACACAGCAGGAATTCTTGAAGGAATGATGGTTGGAGATGTTCTAAAACCAATGCAGAATATTAGCCCATATATTCAAAAAGCTCTGCAAAATACAAAAAGATCTAGACGAAAACTATACATAGACTTATCAGAGAAAAACCCTCTTCCTTGGAGAATCTCGTCACTTGCTTTAGACATAGTTGAAAAAAAGATTATGTGCTAATTATTTAGAGTTAGCCAGATGAATTCAGTAAACACAATGAACTAACTGCAGTGTTCTATCTACTATCTTTTTTTCCTCATCATATTTCAGCACAGTAGGATAGGTATGATTTTCTTTTTTTAAGTCATAAGTTTCCTGGTTTAAATGGTTAGAGTGAGAGGCAAGTGGGTTTGGGTGGAAAGCAGTTTGCCACTGCCCCAAATTTGGAATTTCTCCTGTTTTTTAAGATCCAAAGTAAACAGCTCCAGCTTCCAACCCTTGTAAATTCTGGCAAATATTCAAATGTTTCTCAGAATTGCCCGTTGATGCTTCTGCTCACAATATTTTGTCCAAACGCCTACTTACAGCTTTTCCATAACCTTCTCTGGCCAATTCCACCTCAGTTCCTGTGCCAACTGCTCTCTTGCTTCAGAGCTTTGCACTAAGTATGACTGAGGTTCTCCCGCATTTCCCAAGATTTCACAATCACAAAGCAATTGAGTGAAACAAGATTTTGTGCAAATTTGAAGGTAATGGTATATGGTTACTACACAGAAGTTTCAGAAGATAAAATTCGAAATCAGAATGCACTTGTGAAGCAGAATAAAGGAAATGTCATTTAACATGAGTTTAGGGGACGGCACTAAGACTTCTGGTGGTGAACACGATGCTGTCTTTACAGAATTTGAAACATAATGATGTACACTTGAAATTCCTATAATGTTATAAACCAATGTGACCTCAAGAAAAAGGAAAAAATGAAAGAAGAAGAAGAAAATGAGGTTGGGTGACCAGAAGGGGGAGCTCTCACACACTTAACTGCTTAATGTCAATTACAGGAAGAATTTCAGTTACAGACGTCAGCAAGAAGAGATACATATTGCACCCCAAAAATAAATAGACCAGTCCAGTAACTTGGTCAATGATAACTGTCACTACTCTGAACTCTTGCCTTCCACCAGTGGACGTTTTTTCAAAAGGATCCCTCTTAACTCCCTCTTTATTCTCTATGAAGTAACATTTCTCTCCTTTGTTTACTGGACCTGCTTATGGCTTTGCTATAGCTCGCTCATCTTGAATTACAATTCCTCTGGCACTCCCAAATAAACCCATTTTCCTTGTGAAATACCTGGCTGTTTTATTTGTTTAGGTCAACACACTCTTGATGAAGATTTCTCGCCATTCTTAGTTATTAATCTCTCCAGGTTATGTCTTATCATATTATAGACACACACATTCCTTTTGGAACCAAAAACTCCTTTCATTTTTAATAGATTACAGGTGGAAAAACAAAAAGTCCTTTTATTTTTAGAAATGTAGAGTTGCTTCGCTCTTACTTGCTTTCATCTCTGCTTCACAGATGTACACAGGTATCTTGCCTTCAAGACCAAAACAGCCATTAAAAAGGTTTCTTAAATACAAGAACAGTTTCTCCCTAAATAAATTGCACCATCCCCCTAGAACACAGGAATGAGTGACATTGTTCACTCAATCAACAACACATTTACTCTGCTAAACTTCCTCTCAACTATAAAAAGAAGTATACTTCCAGGCACCAAGAGAGTGACACATCTATCATAAACAAAAATGCAATAAATTATTAAAAATAAATGATTAAATCAAGCCAGGACTGAGGTTTGGGTGAGGCCAGTGAATTAGAGTTGTGCAATTAGAGGATCAGATACTGTGCTTATTTAAAATGTTGATATTTTATTGATTATGGGGTTTTTGCAGTAATTTTACTTAACAAACATTGCATCATATTATTTTTCTTATTACAGAAGTTTTTGGCAGCCTCTTATATTTCGAACCCACAGCAAGTCCTTCACTCCTCGAACCTTAGTCTTGCTGCATTATCAGGGGTCTCTATCTGGATAAAGATATTTTTATTCGAACAGGGTCTGATTACTCTTTTCAACCTGGAGTCTCAAGGAAACCTGAGGAATTACTTTGGAGCTAAAAAGCATTTACCGAGAGGTACGTTATTGGTACATTGAGTGAAGGGTTAATGTAAATAGACATCTGTTTACACGTATGTACAGGCTCCCCCAACCAAACTCTAGATTTAACGACCAAACCCTCCCAAGGAAGAGGCCCCCATGTAAGGGCAGAATCCCCATTGTTCCCTGGCCACCTGTGGTCTCTTTCTTTTGGGGTTCAGTCCTCTCTCCCTCAGTTCCATATTATATTATCTTCATTTAATCAGGCTTGCAACAAGGGCTTGTTTTCCCCCAGCGCCTACTTGCATTGTGTGATGTCCACATGGAGAGAAACGCTTTATCCCACTCAGCTTTGCCATCCAACTGACTGCAATTCATGAAGCAGTGTCTTCCCTCCACCGCCACCACATAAATGAACAAGACAAAGTCCACTCTCATAGAGATCCTACAGCCCCACAGAGAATGAGAAGTTTATCCTCACGTGCGCAAGGCGGGGCTGAGGAAGAAGCCCAAAACACAGGGAGTGAGGAAGGGGGGAACATGGAGGAGGAGGGGCTGCTTCCTGCGAGGATGCATTATGGTTTCCGGCAGGAAGGAGGTGGTGATGCAGTGCGGACTGGATGAATGAGGGCACGTCTGAGGGATGATGGGGCGGATGAGGGCGGGAAGAACAAAGCACACCTGACAGGACAGCACAGGCAGTGACTGGGGGAGGCCAGGTGACCATCGCCCTGAAGAGCATAGAAGGGTCCCACGTGGTGGCCCTGGTGGTCAGTATGGGGAACTTAAAGGGGATCCTCAAGGAGCTTGGAGAACAGCCTGTGTGATCAAACACCACACAACAACCACAGTGACCAGGAGGCAAGATTTCTTGTCTTTCAACAGAGCGGTTTAATCTGCTCTAAATTTTACGTGTCTTTGCGGAGGGAGCACTTTCTGGCCGCCCTTTCTGTGCTTTGTGTTACTTTCTCTCGGAGCATTTTGCCTCGCGAAAGCCACAGGTGCCGACAGGTTTCATCCCTGGAAGGCACCCAAAGGGCACGCATACGCCTCCATTCCTAAGGCAGCTAACAGGATTTTGTATCTTGTTAGTAAAACCTAAAAGGGAAATAAGACAAAAGAGTCTCAGAAACCAACGTACCGAGTCAGAAAGGCGCGCCGCGTCCCTTGAGCAGATCCTCAGCGCTCCCCTTCCCGAGGCTGCGGCTATCCTGTCCCACAGGCTGACGTGCAGTTTCCAGACAGAGGCTGGCAGCGCGGCGGTTCCAGGGGGGCCTCGCGTTTCTAGAAGCAGAACGCTGTGCTGCGCGGCCCAGAGCCTGGGGTCTACGGAGGTCTCTGTGCGAGTTCGGCTCCCCCGACGGAGAGAATCCCTCCACGGTGTGTGAAGGCGGTTCTCACACAGGCCAGAGGTTTCAGAACTAGAGACAGCCAGCCGGTGTCTGATTTTATTTTGTTTTCCAAACCATGTAGTTGATTAAGGATCTCAGCTGAGATGGGAGAATAAAATGCAGCTTAAAGGGTAGGAATTGTTTAGTGAGAACTTAATATCTAAGTAACCTACAATGGAAAGTAACAGTGGTTAAAAAATCTTTTGTAACAATGCTTCTAATATCCGAGGATTATCTCAGATGTGGTCTTGGTCTCACACGTCCTTCACCCCCTCTTCATTGCTTGCTTCCATCATTTCTGTCTTCCCATCTTCCTCATACTCCTGTCTTCCTAACACATTTTCCCTCCTCCTTCTTGCCCTCCCTGCTACTGTTCTAAGTGTTTGAATATAGTTGTAAACATAATTGATAAAATGAAACTTTTTCTATATAATTTCTATTTAACAGCTATCTCAGTTTCCAGCCTTAGATTTTCTCTCTCCCTCCATCTCTCAATCCTCTTTCCATCTCTCCCCATTCCTCCCTCCTTCCTTCCTTCATCTCTTTTATTCTCAAGTATCTTAACAAGCTTGTTTCCAGTCTTGAGGGCTTGGCTTAATAATCTTCAGGTTGAAGGTCCCAAAATATGGTCTGACAAAATGCGGTTGCACCCCATTTTGTGGTCAGAGATAGTGAGACAAAAATGTGGGTTGCGCACCATTGGTGCCTAAGGGTTCTACCAAACTGCCACCAGCCTCAGGCAAATTTATTGGCACTTAAAAGGAATGTTCCAATTAGATTAGATGATTCAGAGTGCACTTAGAAGTAAAAACTTCAAAACTCCATAATAACCTTCTTGATATTTTTGTTGCAAAAGAGCTAATAAAAATTAAGCTATAAAAGGTACTTAGGGGAAAATATATTAGGCCATGACTTTACAGAAACCCCCGTCATCTACTTTTAGAGTTAATGAGACTCTGAGAGGCTTTCTGGGAAACTGCTATGTTCGAGATTACTGGAATCCTTCAGAGCCTCTGGGGAATTACTGTTTGTCCTGGCTGAAACCTGGCAGGGACTTTGAAAGGATTTAGCAACTTATGATCAGAATTTCAGCCTAACTGGAAGTGATATTCAGAGCCTGATAGTAATTTTCTTTCCAGACCTTCTTCTCTAAGTTAAAATAAAACTAAGCACCCAGAGGGAAAGAACCATATTAGGGTAATGTCTTTGGACAGGTAGAACAATGGTCCCCAACCTACAAAGCCTTGTAAGACTGGAAAAGCAGCTCTAGAGGCAGTTCAGATTCCACCCAGGTCTTTTATCTCAAAAAGGATATCTCTTTGCCTCTCTGGGAACTGTTATCTAGCCCATCCACAATTCCTAAGACTGAAGAAATAAAAGGAAAAAAGGCCAGAAAAACAGCCAAAAGAGCACCCTCACCAAAAATCTAGCATCTTGATTGTCTTCTTCACAAGTATCAGTAAAGAAGAAGCTTAAAACAAAATCTGGATTCATAACTAGGGAGCCTCCTTTTACTGTACCTGATTCATGGCAGTGAATTTGAAACATCTGTGGAGTCTCTATGTATATTATGTATGTGTGATATCTTACCTCCTGATAGTACAGTTTCTAAAGAGCTCTATTTAATTGCCTTAAAGTGAGCTTTTACATAAATTATTTCTAAACGTAATAGCAACTAACCTAAATGTCTTTCAAGATGATGTGATATGAAATTATCTTTGGTAAATGAGAGCTTACTGAAATTTGCTGGTTTGATTGCAATAGGCTTGTCCCTAGAATGATCAGCATTGGATATGATGCAGACAGGCGACCTTATTCTACATTTGCTCAAATTAGTTGATGTTATCTCTATTACAAAACTGGTCAGCAAAAATGATAGCTTAAAATGATGGCTAACTTTGCCTAATGTCTCATGAAGTTTTGTTGGCAATCTAAATAATTATTGGGAACAAGTAACAAAATAGATATGAATAATATAAGAGTTTTAGTTGAATATTTTTAACAAAAATTATGTGTTATTGTGTATGTACTTAAAATAATTTCAAAACATTTTCCTAACTTGAAACCGTAGAGTTTCGCTAATTGAATTAAATAATAAAATGCATTGAAAAAATAAATGAAATGTATTGAGTATCTAGATCATTTCCATGAAAGAGAAAATATCAGATGTTAATTACTAAAATACTGAATTTTATCTATTTTTGGCTTTTTATTACAGAGAAACTGAAAGATTTTGAGTCTATTAGGAAACATGTATTTCTTTAAAAGATTGTGCTAAGAAGTAGCATGTTTGTAGAAATTATAAAAGGTATTTATAAATTAGCCAAGCCACAGAATGCTAATGTAAAAAACAGTTTGTAACTACTTACTTTTTAGTTTTCACTAAAAGTTAATGTCTCTAAGGGTTAAAAATTTTAATTAATATATGTGATTAAAACTACTAAAAGTCAACAAGGAAAGCATCTTTGTATTCAAAGAGAGTAAAATGTATATTTTCAGTAAAGAAGGTATAAAGAAAGGAAACATTTTTGTTTGTTTTGTTAAGAAAGATAAATTTGTCCTAAAGTACTAGAAGGGAATAAGGAAGACATGGGGCAAATTTTGAATATAAAAAGAAAGTTACAGGTTAATGGAAGTAAAGCCCTGAGAAATTTTGTACCTAGTCAAGTTGGCTAAGATTAAAATAAATTTAATTTAGTAAGTTTTAATATCAGAGACAAGCTAGTCCAAAAATTAGAATTTGGCTTTCTCTCTTAAAAGGGATAATTTTCTTAAACTTTTAGTCTGCTCTTGCTAAAGAGTTTATAAAAGTTTTTTCCTAATTTTGAGTGTCTACCTAAAAAACAGAAAATATGTGTTTTATTAAAGTAATTTCCTATGTTCAGAAAGATTGAGGTCTCTCTCAAGGTTTTTTGACTTTCTGATATCACTTTAATTGAATGGATAACTAAACATTGTTTCACAGCAACACGTGTTTCACAGTGGCAAGATCAGCAACCTCTTGATCTTGTTTGACCACGTGTTTTAAAACCTTTTGGTATTTTTGACAAAAATTCCCCAAAATTCAGATCCTAAATGAAGGCTTATTTTGGACTTAAAAGAAAAAGAAAAGAAAAACTTCTCTGAGAATTTTCAGAGGGCCCCTGGGACTTCTCAAAGAAATATTTTCTCTCTTCCTATAAAGTGGCTGATGCTAATAAGGCTTGTTTGGTATGCTAAATTGCATGGGAAGCATTGTCAAGTAAATGATGATAAACCTTCTTAGGTTATATTGCATGGGTAAATATTATTCACTGTTTTACCCTGCTACCTTGCTTCCAACATCCTAAGAGGAAAAGGCCACAGCTGCATTCTATTATTTAATTGGTTTACAAACGGGTCTTCTTTAAAAGATAAGCAAGGACATTATCAAGCTGGATAGGCTGTCCAACCTCAAGAATGCTTACTACTTTCTATTAACTCTGCTAATTGAGTAAAAGATTTCTTTCTATAGACTCAAGAAATCACCATGGAAGAAAAGAAATAAAGGTGGCAACAAAAGGAGGAAAACAATACTTTTGGAAACTTTCTCCTACAGTGGCTCATAAAGCCTATATGCATGCTATATGCCCAAAATATAATCTATGGACACTACTTTATGACTCACAAGGCCACTCTACCCTTCCTAAGAGACCTTGTGAGGTATGGCCATTGGACTTTGTCCAAATGCCGCCGTCTCAAGGATATAAATATATCTTGTAATAATCTGTTCTCAGATTGGGTTGAAGGTTTTCCTTGCAGAAGAGTAATGACTTTAGGTAAATTATTATTGAAAAGGATAATTCCTGTTTGAGTAATCCCTACCAAGTTATACAATGACCACGGAACTCATTTCACTAGACAAATAATTAACTCTATTTGTGACATTTGGCCAATAATACATTTTAACTAAGGGCACAATCAAAACTCAATTGGCAAAGCTTTCAGAAAAATTTAATGTCTCCTGGCCAACAGCTTCTCTGCTAGTGCTCTTCAATCTGAGATCTATATCTTTTGGGAAACATTGCATGTTCCCTTTTGAGATAATAACTGGATGCTTATGCAATTAGATGAACGAAACGAAGGTATGAACCAACTTGGCCTAAAGGAGAATCTTAATTATTGTCAAGGTCCCATTGAGACACTTGCTAGAAATGAGAGGTTGGTAGCTGATTCTTTTCACAGTGAGCTCCTGGGAGACAGAGACCTTAAGGATCATGGACTATAACCTGGAGAACTTATTTATAGATCTATCAAATAAAAGGCTCTCTGCAGTCCTGTTGGAAAGGACCGTACCAGCTACTTTTAACCAATTCATGTGCTGCAGAATCAAAAGGTGTAGACTCATGGATTCACATTTTTCATTTAAAACAGAAGAAAAGTTTCTCCACCTGAGTGGGTTTCGGTTCCTATTTCTGAGAGCTGATTTCATCTGACCAATGCAAATATCTTCAAACCAGGATGAGAAGAAGACAGCATCTGTTGTAAACAGCTGTCCCAAGGTTTCTGTATTCCCAACCTTATATCTCCTCATTAAAACTTTTGTAATGCTTAAACTATATACCTATTTTATAATTGTTCCATTTAAGATTTTCAGAATACTATTATAGTCAAAGAAAGTGATTGATTTGGGACAGACTGGTCTCAAAGGCCAGGCATTTATCAGGTGGCTCCTAATGGAACCCAATGGTTATGTGGAACAAATCTCTGGCCTTGGCTACTGCCTGGATGGCTAAAACACTGCACCCTGAGCTTTGCTTGGATGCAGGGAAGGATTTAAACTGTGCCAACACCAGTTGCCAATCCTTTTCTTTTCAAGGACAGATGGGCTCATTCAGTGTTCCACTGGCAGGCCACCTAGCAGCTATATTTGTTTCTTCTTTAGTGCTAGAAGATGTCATTTCACATATGGAAGCCCCGACTAAATTTACTCAACAAGCCCTTAACGATGATGAAGCAGGGATAATCTAATTGAACACTAAAATGATTTTAATAAAAAAACTATACTCCAAAATAGAATGGCCTTAAATATTTTAAGCGCATCTTCTAAATCACATGTAAAAGCAGGTGAATGCCTTAAACGAATCATTTATAACTGTAAACAATGTGAGCATGACATTGTAAAAGCACATGTGCAATGTTTGTGCAACAAACTAAAATTATGCAAACTGTGAAATGCTTCTTCTGTTAATATAGACCTCTATTCCCCCCCAGTGTGGATAACTTGGAAAATCAATGAGATAAAAGCCTAGCATTGAGGGGTGTGATGGACCCAAGGCAGGCAACAGCCACCTAGTTTTGAAGGACAATATTTTGATCATGAGTGCTTTCTATTGAAAGATTATAGATCAAAAGGGGGGAAATGATGAATAAATGAAAAGCAATAGGATATTTGGAGAATATGAAGAAGACATTTGGTTTAAAGCTAACTCAGCCTGACATTGTTTTCCAAAAGGGCCTGCTGTGGCCTGTTGAGCATGCATTGTATATCTGCTTTAAATATTTACTATGTCTCCAAAACAAGAATTATACCCTTGCAGATAAGAATGTAACTTTCCATCATACCAGCATTTATTTAAGGATAAACATCTCTTCCTGGAAACTAAGAATTAATTACAGACCTGCTGTGCTCACCTTGTGACCACTGACCTGCTGACCACCAGCCTGCTGGGCTAAGCATCTCGTGACAATTGTAAATGGGACATTCTTGTCATATGTGATATATGCTCTTTGTACCAAGTTGGTATATGACCACTCCATACACTTGAATTCTTTGATGCCTTTCTTTCCTTGGGAAGGAAGGCTCTTGGCTAGTCCTCAGATTTAGCTCTTAATAAACTCACTCCAATTTTAATTAATGGATTAACTATGGATTATTTACATAGACAGTCTCAAACCTTATTAACTCCTCCTTCATTGCTTCCTTCTGACATTTCTGTGTTCTCACCTTCATAGTATTCCTGCCATCCTGACTCATTTCCCTGCTCCTTCCCTCCCTCCCTGTTACTATTCTAAGTGTTGGCATATAGCTATAAACAAAATTGATAAAATGAAAGTTTTTCAATATAGTTTCTAACTAAAAGCTATCTCAGGTACCAGCCTCACATTTTCTCTCTCCCTCCAACTCTCCATCCTCTCTTTGTCTTTCCCTTCTTCTCTCCTTCCCTCATCCCTTTTATTCCATTTTCGTAAATGCAAGGATAAAATAAAATTTAGTCATACAACTTTAAACACTTCTTTGGACAGACTTTCTCTCAGCTGTGAATTGAGAGTAGGGATCTCAGGGGTGTGTCCTCAAGGACCTCAGAGCTGCAAAGACAGAGGGACAAGGGTGTTCCACAAAGGCAGATCCCAAAGAGCAGCATGGCTTTTTTATTTTCTGGGATTCTCCATTACCCAGAGACTCCACTCTTTAATACAAAGATTTATAAAGTGACATTCTGCAATTCTGTCCTTGGACAGAATCAAATTTGTTGCTTTTATGAAAAAAGAAAAGTCACCTAACAAAGATGTCCTCTGTTATGCAGCAGTTTTAGCAAGAAGAGCAGCAAGAAGAGGAGGTTTACAAGCTGTCTGGTCCTTCAGATTGGCTGAAACAAGGTCACGAACTGTGCAGTAAGGTTCTTAAAGTCTTTCCATATTGAAAGACATGGTGACTGGTTCTCATAAGCAACCCATACAATCTATTTGGCCTAAGAATGTGTGTAGAAGAGAGAAGAGGGAGAGGGAGAGAAGAAGAAAGACAGAAGTAGAGAGAGAGAAGGAAAGAGAGACTCCCTCTTGTTCTTTCCATTTGTTCAGCCCTCTGTTCCCCTGGCCCACCTTAGATGGAACAGGCAACAGGAAGACAAAGAAGAATGCAGGGAGGAGATATAGGATCCTTATGTTGATGGCTGGTGAGCATAACAGCAATTTGACAATGGAGAGGAAGCTGAGCTTTGCACCTTGTAAAGGTTCCAGTTTATTGGCTAAATTTATTATTGGCTGTGACTTTGATAATTATAGGGATTAAACTGAACATCTTATCTGCTGGGTCATGGGACGGCCTTTAGAGCACAAAGCACATGTGGTCATCTTTATGCAAATTATGACAAGGAAAATCACAGAAAAACCTCCTGTGCCTTTGAAGCTAGAAACTTTTTCCTGTCTTGTTCATTTCAGGTGGGGCATGATGGGATGACGGGCCAAGTCTGTCTTCATGTGGGAACAGACTTCCCGGTGCTTATTTGCCTGTCCCGTAGAACTTTTAGTCTGCCAATTTTGTTCTTCCTGAGTCTGGGGATAGTCTCAGGCCAAAGTAGGAACTATTTCATCTAATTCCGTCACCCCAGGACATATTGAGCTCCTGGGCATGAAGGATGGCTTTCTCAAACCCAGCGTGCCTAGAGGCAGTCATGGTTTCTCAAGCACAAGGAGGGCTTTGGGCGCTAAGGGAAGATGGGCATGGTGGGCCTGACCCTCCCTAGGTTATCACGAGATGGTAACTTTCATGTGAAAAGTCTCCTGAAATTTACCATCATCACAATGTGACAGATGATGAGACAGATAGGGGCTCCATTTCTCTTCATCAGAGAAAGAATGGGAGGATGAAGTTGTGGCTAGACACATCTCCTTAGTCTATGAATCACAAAGCAAGGACAATGCTTGTAGCCTCAGTTTACTCAGTAGCTCAGGCAATACTCAGCTACATATCGCCCATGCTTGGAGAGCCGGGGGTTAATTGCTTTTCAGAGCTGTCAAAGCCAAGGATCTACCTTGCCATCAGGATCTTGTGGTGGAGAACTGAGTGGACTCTAAGTCCCCCAAACTCTTTCCCTGCTGTTGGTGGGTCCCAGTTGTGAAGGTGCCCACAGAGCTTCAGGCTTGTGCGAGGTCTCCTGGTGTCGCTGAGACCCTCACTATTGCTCTGAGACCCAGCAATACAGACAGTGGTCACAGGGAATGGACAGGGCCCTTTGACCAGTGCTCAGAGGGAGGGATTTATGAGGTGAAATAAATTGTATTAATAGTAGTTCCTTCCTCTTTAGCTTTAAGTGATGTTTCAGAGAGACAAACATCTGTTTGTATTCATTATAATTATCTATAGATAACATGTTTAGTTCCTTACAGACTTTATAGGAAGAAACCTATATTACAGGGTCAGTTTGATGAATGCTATAATACGACACTGGAGAGAGAAGTAGAATGAGTCACAGTCCACTTTATCTCTTCAGTTAAAATGTCGTGTTTTCGGGATCCATGGTTGGCAACGGGGCAGAGATGTTTCTAAAAGACCAGTGATGACTTTTCACAGGAGGAAGTTTCTGATGGGGTGTGAAGTTGAGGGCTAGGCCAGGCTGCTGTGGAAGTTCTAAGGGAGATCCAAGCTAAGGTCCCAGGTGTGATGACCAGTAGGTGATGTCCCTTGTTGTACCTTTTTTCTTTGTGTGATAAGTAGGTTGCATTGAGCAGCATGTTGATCAATCCTGACCCTTAAGCTGTTTCTTTCAGGGGAAGTAAGCATAGGGAGAAACTGAAAGTGAAAGAAAACCTAAACAGTTGTCTGTCAGTATCCATGGGGCATTGATTCCAGAACCCTCCACTGTTACCAAAATCCATGGATGCTTGAGTCCCTTAGTTGGCCCTCTATACCCAGGGTTCCACATCACAGGATACACAGGCGGTACTATATATGCTTTGCCTAAATTGAACTCTTTTTAAAAATATATACTTTCAATTTGCTTTTTAAAAATATACATTTTAATTTGCTATATTGCTTTCACCTTCTCAAGAAAGGGGGAAATTTCATGGCATTTCACCCTAATTATCTCAGCATACATCTCTTAAGGATAAAGAAAAATTCCCACATAAATCACTATACTGTTGACATACATTAAAAAATGACAAAAATTCCTTAACATCATTTAGTATCTCGTCAATATTGACATTTCCCCAATTGTTCCATGAATGTGCTTTATAGCTGTTGATTTTATTCCTACTTCATTTTCAGTCTAGATTCACACACTGAGTTAGGTTGTTATGTCTCTTTATTTTTTTGATTAAGCATTCTTAAAGAAATACGACACTTTGGTAAAGAATTAAAGTAAGTTGAGGCAAGTTAGTGGTTTCCACCCTTTTTATCTTTGATATCATTCCCAACTCTTACAGGTTAAAATTATTGTTATAAAAGTAATACATTTTCATTTACAAGTTCATCCATAGATAGGGTGAAGCTCCCTGCAATATTTCCAACTCCAGAGACCCACCAATATCATTTTTTATTGATATAATTGACATAAATTTCTTAGTTTCAGTTGTAGAACATAATCATTGGATGTTAGAATATGTTGTCCAATAATCACCATAATAAGTCTGGTTAACATCCATCACCACACAGTTACAATTTTTTGTTCTTGTAATGAGAACATTCAAGACCTACTATCTTAGCAACTTTCAAGTATGCAAGTCAGTATTGTTAGCTACAGTCATCATGCTGCACATTACTTCCCTGTGACTTATTTATTTTATCACTCAAAGTTGTGCCTTTTGACCCGCTTGAACCATTTCTCCCTCTTGCCTCCTCTGGTAACCATCAATCTGTTCTCTGTCATCTATGACTTCAATTTTTTATTTATTTTTTTTGTTTTAGATTCCACATATAAGACAGATGATGTGATATTTTTCATTCTTTGTGTGACTAATTTCACTTAGAGTGATATTCTCAAGGTCCTTCTATGTTGTTACAAATGGCAAGATTGCCTTCACTTAAGACTTATGCCATTTTGTACATATACCACATCTTCTTTATCCGTCCATCCTTTGATGGCCATTAAGGTTGTTTCCATATGTAGGCTACAGTGAATAACATTGCAATGAACATGGAGGTGCCGATATCTTTTTGAGTTAGCATTTTGATTTCCTTTGGATAGTAGCATTTTTTTCTATATACTTTTTGCCGTTCCCAGATCCCAATGCATTTGGGAAGGCTTTATTAGATGAGAATGAAAAATTGACCAGAAATCTGAAAATCACTGAAATGTATCACCCATGAGTCCCTGGGGACAACTACCCAAAGAAGTAAGTGGCATCAGCATGGTTGCCTGAGGACATTGTTCTGAGTGTTCCCATCAGGAATTCCTATGATTGTATCTACTGTTTTTTCCATTGACTTGGTCTAAGGGTGACTTCTTTGTGGCTATGTTCATCCTGGAGATTAAGCCTAGGGACGCCTTTATCCATCAATGGTCAGGTGATCTTGCTTCGGCAAGGGAACTGCACGTCAGTGAAACCTTAGATTGCCTCAGAGAAAACCAGAGATGTAACTACTATGGGTTTCAGGGAAGGGTTGAGTTTAGGAAAAATCTAGATGAATTAGTATTTTTCACAGGCTCAAAGCAAAATAAGGTTGTGTATAAAATAGTTACCATCAAACCTGGGCTGAGAGGTAGACTCATGGTCCTGCTCCTTAAAGAAAGACAGATGCTGTGTCCTCAAACCTCTTTTACCTGTAAACAAGCAAGAATTTGAGGCAGGGTCTCTGTTGCCAAGTGGCTCAGTTCCCAGAAGAGAGTGGGGTGTCCCATTCCTATAGATACACTTTTGAACAGTGAAGTCCTTCATATCTAAAACTTTACAAAACAAGGTTTCTCAGAACAGAGTCCTCGATATTAATTAACAAAAGCAGTTTTTACTGGTTCCCATCTCTTATGGCCAGGGCCAGCTTCATGGGTTGTGACAGTCACAGAGGGACCAGCTTTCATAAGGGCCCCAGGCTTGGTTTAATGCTCTGCTGCCACCACTGACATTCTTAATAGATTTTTCTTTGAACTCATGTTCTGTGAGTGAAGTTCAGTGGGACAACGGAGCCTGCACCTGGGCAGGGCAGACATGCTCAAGGTGCATGGGCTCAGGCCCACGGACACCAATGGCAGTGTGTGTGAGGACACTTTGCCAAGTTGCCCAGAGCACTCACATCTCTGGAGCAGCCTGGGCAGCTTGAGCTGGGGGGGGTGAGGTGGGACCCAGATTGGCAGTGACGATGGTGGCCGCAGCAGCAGTGCCCATGGCACTGAGAGAAAAGGTGGTGTCTGTGTGGAGGCAACACTGAGACCTCTGCTCGGGTCCATTCTCAGAGTAGCTGCTGGTGCATCTGCACGGATAGTATCTACTGGCTTGTTGCACTGAGATAGGACCCATAGGTACTCAGGCAGTAAATGATGGTCAGCAAATTATTGCAAAATAAGAATGTGCACAAGAACATTGCAAGAAAGCATACTGATGAGTCTCTAGATATCTTCCAAGAGTTTAGAATTCTTTAAGGAGTTATCATGGTTAGAGATATAAATTAAACCTATGAAGATAGTCACATTCAGCAGAGAAGAGCACTATTTTTACACAAAGTTCAGATGACTCAGTGGTTATTAACAAGGAAGAAAATTCTTAAATTACTGATTCATTGTTACTGAAGACACAGCAGTAGAACGCATAAACAGGAGTTCTTAATTAAATACAAATCTTAAAGCCACTCTCAGTTTCTTGTGGGCCTCCACAAATAACAGGAAATGTCAGAAGAAATGTCAAAACCCAATTGTATAAATTTACGTTTAAAATTAAATTCACCTACCTGAATCTAATTTCTGAGAAGAGTTAAATATTTTTCTAAAACTTGTTTCACAAGAATCACCAACTCTATAGACTTCAATAAAATGTTTTAAAAAAATTACCAGCTCTGGATGTACAAAAGTTATATTTCTAATAATTTATCCCAAGGATGTCATAGTTTTAAAAACACTCAACTCCAGGAACAGTTGCATCAGCAGTTTCTTCTCAAAATGAAAAATGAAGTTGCTCAAAGTATAACTTTTTATGATCTATCTTGAATTTGCAGAAAATGGGCCAGACAAATTTTATGATTGATCAAGATATCCCATTCGTAAAGTATTATAATGATTCTATCTAAATTATGACACCAAAAATTTCTTTTTGTCATTTGTAAGCATATGTTATTCCTATATAACTATTATTCCTATTGTATTTTGTAAGTAATAAAATATCTTTAAAGAAAAAACATTTTTATCTCAGTGCCTTTTAACAACACTTTTCTTTTCCCGCCTTTTGAACAGAGTGTCCCACATTTTTCTTTTACAGTGAGCCGTGTTCAGTAGCTGGTCCTGATTGTGGCCCCTTTTATACAAGTTATCACATTTAATTCTCATAAACAAACCAGCCAGGCAGGCATTATCCAATTTTACAGATGATCCTGGAGCCTAGACAGGTTAAAGGTCATGTCCAAAGCCACAAGCCATCAAGGGGCAGAGATGTAACTGGGAACAAAATCAGCCTCTCTTCAAAGCCCATGCTCCTGACTACCCCACACAGTCCCGGGGTGTTCGGAGAACGTCCCCAGACCTTCTCCTACAGCCCCAAGGCTAGACTACCGCTCTGTCAAAGGCAGCCTCCTGTGCTGCTGCTGTCATCTCTGAGCCTCGGGAGATAACTGGAGCATTAAAGGAGCTTGACCTTTTCAGTTTGTTCAGTGTTTCCTGCTATGTAGAAATGTCCTCGTCTGAGGGAGTCCTACTTGTTTATTTTTGATTTTGTTCCTTATGCTGTTGGCATCAAATCCAAAAACATCATTGCCAAGATCAATGTCAAAGAGCCTTTCTCCTGTGTTTTCTTCTAAGTGTTTAATGATTTCTGGTCGTATGTTTAAGCCTTCAACTCTTTTTGAATTGATTTTTGTGTATGGTGTGAGATAGGGTTCCAAGTTCATTCTTCAGCAGGTGGAGATCCAGTTTTCCCATCACCATTTCTTGAAGCCACTGTCTTTTACTCAAAGTGTATTCTTGGCACCCTCGTCAAAGACGAGTTGACTATATATGCATGAGTTTATTTCTAGGCTCTCGATTCTGTTCTGTTGGCCTGTATGTCTGGTTTTATACTACTATCATCCTGTTTTGATTATAGCTTTGTAATTTAATTTGAAATCAGGAAGTGTGATGTCTCCAGCTTTGTTCTTCTTTCTCAGGTGTGCTTTAGCTATTCAGGATATTTCAAGGTTCCATACACATTTTAGAATTGTCTTTTTTTAATCTGTGAAAAATGCCATTAGAATATTTTTAAAACTATCATTTTGAGTGTAATTCATATTTTTCATCAGAAACAGAATAATAATTTAGTTGGAGACAACTAAATTCCTCACTACCATTCGCTTGATAAATTTGGAAATAAAATTGAATTTAATTTGATCATAAGAGCACCCCTAAATACTTCAGAACATGTTTTTCAGTAAGCTTTGAAATCTGCATTTATTAATACCATTTTGTGGTTCTCAAATCTATTTACTTTATTTTTTTAATAAAAATTGTATGTACGTAAAGTGTACAAAATGATGATTTGATATATATATACACACATAGTAAAATGGTTACCACAGTCAAACTAATTAACAGATCTTCTCCTTACATTGTTGCCATCTTCTGTGTGTGTGGTGAGAGGACATGTAATCTACTCTTGTAGCAAATTTCCAGTATTCAATCCAGTATTATTAACTATAGTCATCATGCTGTACATTAGACCTCTAGACTTATTCTGGCTACCTAACTACAACTTTTTACTCGTTAACTAACAACCTCCCATTTCCCCCACCTGCCCAGCTCTGGTATCTACTGTTCTTTCTCTGCTTCTATGTATTTGACTCTTTTAGATTCCACACATAAGCAACAGCATGTAGGTTTTTTTTTCCATTTTGTATGTTTCTTATTTCACCTAGCATACTGTCATCCAGGTGCATGCATATTGTCACAAATGGCAGAATCTCATTTTTAAGGCCTAATAATATTCCACTGTATAGATATACATTTTCTTTATACATTCATCCATCGATGGACAGTTAGTTTGTTTCCATATCTTGGCTATTGTGAATAACACTGCAATGAACATGGGCATGGAGATATCTCTTTGAGATCCTGGTTTCAATTCCGTTGGGTATATACTCAGAAGAGGGATTGCTAGATCATGTGGTATTTCTAGTTTCACCTTTTGAGGAAACTGAATACTGTTTTTCATAATGAATATATAAATTTACATCCTCATTACAATGTGCAAGGATTCCCTTTTCTCCAAATCCTTGTCAACATGTATATATATATTTTATAATAGCCATCCCAACAGATGTGAAGTGATATCTCATTGCGGTTTTGATTTGCATTTCCCTGATGATTAGTCATGTTGAGCATCTTTTCATGTACCTGTTGGCCATGCACAGCAAAGGAAACTACAAAATGTAGTGCCATGAGATTAGGGATATGCTTCACTTCACATGCTCTTCACAGAAGCTTTCTAAAACAGCTTCCTCCTTTTCAAAAGGGTAAATCTTACAAGTATGTAACACAAAGTAGGCAATAAGTATTGGACTGAGGATTCTTTCCTGAATATTATGCCTCCCATTTCCCATGAAATGAGAGTTGTTTCATAAATTGTGATATTTTTAACTCCCACAGACATGGCACCTAGAGAGCACCAATGTTCTCATGCTCCTGTGAGTTAAGCTGGAAAGAAAATGATAGGCGATTAGGAAGTTTGACTATGGCAATTAAGAAAGCAACATGAGAGTAGAGAACCTGAATAACATCTAAAGTCAAGAAAGAAGGGAGAGAAGGACAAACAACCGTGAGGAAGCAGTGAATACGAAGAGCCTCCACCAGAGGTGATGGTTTGTAAAGGCCTGATGTTCTGATGGAAAATTCACTCTATCAGGAATTGGGGGTCTTGGTTTCTAATTCCTGCTGCACCACAACTATAGTTTTACTTTGGGAACCACAGATTCTTCTAATTTTTCATAAGAAGGCAATGCAAAAATAGTTGTATATAGAAATCATATATATTTACATTCATATGTCCTATTCCATATCCACATGTATCTCTCTATATATATATGTCCATATCCATAATCATGTCCACATCTGCGTTTACGTCTACCTGTCAGTCTAATTCCATTAGGCTGTTCACCCAATGAGTTGTGCTCTCTGTTTCCTTGAAACAAAGTAAGATTTACCTTTTGTGTCATGGAGTCGGGCCATAAGACTTGCTTGGTTATGGAATTTTGAACAGAAATCATGTGTCCTTTGAGGGCTGGATTCCTTAATTGCCAGTGTGAGAACCCCCAGAGCTCTTTCCTTTGGCATAGCAACCAGCAACATTCACAGTGGTGGCTGCTCCATCTGCTGAGACTGAGCAGCTGTGGTGAGCAGAGCTCCCCAGTGGCCATGATAGGTTTGTGCCACCTGACCAAGAGTTAAACCTTTGCTCTGTCCAAATGCCGAGATACAGATGTGCTTGTCACCACAGTACAGCCTGGCGAGTGCTAACATGTGCGTGGGGTTGCCAGGTAAAATGTAGGACACTCAGTTAAGTTTGAATTTCAGATAAACAATATATAATCTTTTAGTATAAGTATGTTCCAAGTATTGCATGGATCCTACTAATATAAAAATATTCATTGTTTATATACAATTCAATGGCTAAGTTTATTTTCTGGAAATGATAGCTGTTTAATAAAAGCATGGTCTTTGGAACCAGACCCACTTGGGCTTGATCCAAAGGTTTCACTATCTATAATCTGCCTGGCTTTGAATAAGTTACTTCATTTCTTAGCCTCATCTATAAGATGGGGCTGAAAACATCTACCTCATACATATTGTTGTAAGGAGTGTGTGGGATAGTCCCTTAAAACTTTTTGTTGTGGTGTTTCGCAAAGAGGAAGTGGTCAATATTATTCGTCATTATTATTAGTATCGTTGTTGTTCAGATGGAAATGGTTTGTAAACTGTAAAACCCATTTAAATGCTATCTATCACCTTTACTAATTACAGGTTTACTATGAGCCGCTTAAGGTCAAACTTAGAAAATCCTTTTAATTTCGTTAAGCTTCTCTTTTCTTATTTGTCAAGTGGAGAGTGTTGACATGCTATGCTTCTTTCAGCTATGGTATTATTCAGTTGTTGCATATTTCAGTGCAGCATTGGCTATGAATCCATTTTACCCTACTCCAGGCTCCAAGGTCATCCTCCAAGTCAGCCCACCAGTTGGATGCATAACTTACCTGATGCTGTTTGGATAAGACCTACAAGGAGGAGAAAGAGAAGGAACAGTAGCCTCAAGATGGGAAATGAATTCTCAGGATTAGAAGAAGAACTGGCAGTGTCTGATGGTAGCTCTTTTTTCAGTGCCCATCAGTCAGGGCAAGTGATCCAGGAAAAAGTTTCAAAAGTTCAGCCAGAGCGGAAAAAGCTTCTGTCCATAATGAAGGTGTTCAATTATTGCCTGGGAGTCATTTGAGAGTGTTTCATGTATGACACATGGTTACAGATCCAAGTTTCTACCAGTGGAAAAGGAACAGCTTTATAGTAAGTCTTATCTACAAGTTGATTCTCACTTCTGCTTAAGACTCTGAGGTTTGGTGTATTGTTTTTGAGAAAAAAAAATCATTAATAAATTAAATTTTACTAGCAAACCATCCATTTATTTTTCCACTGTATTGCTTGTCTCTGCATCTCTCAGCTTCCCCTTTAGGAATACCAAGAAAACCCTCCCTTTAGAAGTTAGGGGCCAGCCGGTGACGCAGCACTTACCTGCGCATGCTCTGCTTCGGCGGCCTGTGGTTCGTCAGTTCGGATCCCTGGTGCGGACATGGCACCACTTGGCAAGCCATGCTGTGGTAAGTGTCCCACATATAAAGTAGAGGAAGATGGGCATGGATGTTAGCTCAGGGCCAGTCTTCCTCTGCAAAAAGAGGAGGATTGGCAGATCTTAGCTCAGGGCTAATCTTCCTCAAAAAGAAAAAAAAAAAAAGTTAAAAAAAGAGAAGGAATTTTGTAAATAGAAATGATTTTCTCTCCTTTTTTGTTTTTTTTTGCTCTCAATAAGTTTGTTGTTGGTTTTTTTGGTTTTTGGGGTTTTATTTGCTACCTACTTAAAAGAGACCATTGATCCATTCCAGGCAAATTCTTGCATAGATCACAACCAGGTGAGACTTTGGGAGTGAGAGAATTTCTTAATATAGTTGTTATATCAATGTGTTCTTGTGGTAAGGGAGTTAAATAGCACAGAACTGTATGAGGCAAAACCTTGACGTTCCTCCTCATCTCTTCCCTCTTTCTTGAGTTTGGCTTTATGTTGTTTATTATATGTCTCTCTCTTTCACTATACTGTGAATTTCTAAAGAATCAGGTCCTGTTTTATTGTCTCACATTCTCAGCTCCTTGCATAGTGCCTGGCATAGAAAGGGAACTCAAATATTTATTTCAGTGAATAAGTACTTATACGGAAGAACCAATACATGCATGAGTGAATAAATGGATAGATGGAAGAAATAAATAAAGGAGAGACGGAAAGAAGAAAGAGAAGGAGGAAGGAGGAGAAGAGGACACAGGAAATCAGACTTACCTATTAATCTAACAATGGTCATCCTACGTTAATAATCAATACTAAGATTGGAGAGTCAGAGGAGATTGCTCCTGAGATGCAGACATCCAAGAAATCATCTAAGCCCTGAAGTAAGCTGTGGTCATGGAGGAACAGAGACAAAAGGGATTTCACTTAATAATTAAAGAGCTTTGGAGTCAGAAAGAGCTTGGTTCAGTCTTGGCTCTGTCACTCACTATCCAGGTGATCTTGAAATAATGTTTTAAACATCCAGTTTATTCTTCTGTACATTTGAAGATGGATCGGTACCAATCTCCTAGGCCACTTAGGAAAAGGGCCTTAGGAGGAGTCCGTAGCTGACCAACACCTCTCTATGCAGGAAGTTGGGTTTTCACCATGACCACTGGTGGGGGTTTCAATCTCAACTATGAGGAGGACTTGCCACGCAACTTCTGGGCCCATAAATCACAGCAGAGGTTGGTTTCTTCCATCAAAGCCTAGAATGGCTCAGAAATATATTGAAATTTAAAACTTGAATGAGGTCAAATTGGGCTTTTCTGAGCCTGTAATAATAGAGGCTGATAGAGAAACTTTGGCTATTTTTGGAATGAAAGAAAGAAAGTCTTAACAAAGAACCTAGAATTGTAGGTATGTACACACAATTCCCTGTTGAATTTCACTTATTAAATGCAACCGTATCTTAATAAATCGACATAATTCAATTAAATAATTCTGAGCCTCCTTTAACCTTCATTCCGTTCTTCACTCTTGAACTCCTATAAAGTCTCAGGAATCTTAAAATCAAAATCTTAGTTCACACACTTGCCATGTGAGATAGGTATTTTCATTCTTTAAGCAAGTAAATACAGATTGTGCAACTAGAGATATGGCCTGGGTTTGAAATCTCGCTATCCGTTACCAAAACTTTTCCTTACTTTACATTCTTTCCTGCTGAGAAAAGAAAGATAGCTTTTGCTGGATGAAGGAATATATCTATAGTAAGATAAACGTATGTGTGTGTGTGTCTGTGTGCGTATGTGTGTGCACGTTTGAGAGTCAGAGTGTGAGAAAGAGAGACTGAGTGGAGAGTTGTGTATTAAAAGTATTCTATTTACATTTTCCTATCAAAAATGAAGAAGATTTGGCATAAACTATGTGACAAGGGGCTGCTGGTGGTCCCTGAGCAAGTGGACCAAATCATTGATCCTTCAAACTGGAACAGTTTTAAGAATGTAATGGACTTATTATTAACAATTATGCTGGAACAGCAGGCATAAACCAAGACTGTATCAGACAACCTGAGAGATATTGCCATCCTGTCCCTAAGAAAACCTCCTCCTCACAAACACAAGGTTCTTTGCTGAAGAGTTGACAAAGCCACGGAATTGATCGTTCTCTCCAATGCTCTCGCCACTGCCACTCTGGAATGGCCAACAGCACATCAATGGAACACAAGGGTCTCCTTTATGAATCTGGGAGGAAACCTGTAAGAGCTTTCTTGCCTTCTATTCTTTTTTGGTACAAACTGATCCACCAAGTCTTAGAAAACCCTCATCCCACTAGGATAACATCAAATCCTTTCTGGAACAAGCTTGGGATGTCAAATAATAACTTCTTTCATATTTTGACCCAGCCATGATCTCCTGGGTTTGAGGGTCTGGTGATAAAACTTGGTTTATCCTAGACTGTTCTGTGTGAGCACCTGCACCCACTCACCCTTCCCCACCCTCAGTCTCTCATTGATCCAGCCTTCCCCCACCCACCTCTCTTCCACGTTAAATGTACTAAATATGTTTCTGATATTTTTCTCAGTGTAGGGACAACTTAGCAATAAAATGGATCTGCTAAGTAGACATCTATTTTAGTTTAGTGATATCGATGCAAAATAGAGTAAGGATTTGGAGTAATCTGTTTAAATAAACCACACAATTCTACATAGTAGCTGTGAGGGTTGTACTTCCCTTGCCCGGTAACAGTACCTTTACTACTAATAATAATCATACATAATAATAATGATTGAAAAGAAAATATAGACTGAAAGCTTTGGTCTACCTTCCTGTCTCCTATAATTGTACACTGAAAGGAATCCTCTTTATGGACTCCTTAAATATTGTGCATAGATTCCCACTCCTTCTTCAACCACAGGTGGCTCTCTCCTGATATCCCACCTTGCGGTTGGTTCCTCCACCTTCACAGGCTGTCTGCTGCCTGTCTGTTCAGGCACGGTTGCCTGAGAGCAGCTGCCCACTGCCTCATAACTAGAGGTCAGATGATCAGTGGGTAGAAGGAGGGCTCAGTGGGGTGACACAGGATGTGTTATGATCCTGTATTTTCAGGAATCAATTTAGGGAAAGGAGGGGACAAGCCAGATTTGAATGGCATCAACCCCTTGAGAGAAGGATGAGAGGAGGTGGGGACTGTGTAGACACTCCTTCCAAAGGGTTTTGTTGAAAAACTAAGTGATGACAAGAGGTATTAGCTGATCAATGATATGATGTAAAAGAAAAGGTGTTTGTTTTTAATCTTTATAGATTCAGTGAAGAGGGGTAAGGGGTGGAGCAGGTGAGAGTCTCGTCATGAGGAAGCTAGAGAAAGGAGATCCGGGACCTGTTGGCCTTAGACCAGAGCATGAATCCATCAGCTCATGGTTCACATAGAAAAGCCACCTCTTTTTGCTACTGAAATCAGAAAAGTATTCCTCCCATGCGAGAGTCATATTAAGAAACCTAGCAATGTTTTGACAATAAAACATTAACAGAGTTTATAGGGCAAGTATTAAAATTTTAGAAACAAATTAAAAATTGAAATCCCAACAAAGAAGATGATAAAAGTCTCATAAACAGTGAAACCAAATCACATTAAAAATATTTGAATGATAATAAAATAAGCTAAAAATAAAGAATTAAAAGGGTGAAAGAAAGAAGAGCTATTCGGGTAAAATAAAGAACACAATGAGACTATAAAGACGAAAGTTTTCTGTTGTTAATGAACATAAATTTAGAACTGGGAGCAAAAGTGAAAAATGTAAGCTACAAGAAGTAGCGTAAGGATTTTGGAAGTCAAGGAAAAGCTTGAATGTTGGCAAACACATCGAAGTTTTGTGTTAGGCTAAGGGAAACTATGACGGGTTTATGAAAATTAACATTTGGAAAGATGAACTGTAAGATCTCTCTCATTATATCACAAAATAAGTTTTTGTATGGATAAGGAAGAGATTGTTACAACTTAATGCGACCTCATCAGACAATGAGCCTTGGGTGACAGGAATAAAACTCTAGTGGTGAGACTTTTCTCCCTTTCAAATGTGTTGGGAGGTGCATTTTTGTGCAGGTGTCTTTGTGGAACCCGTGAAACCAAAGAACATAGATGGCATGTCCTGCACCTCAGCCTAAGGGCAGAATTCTGACAAATAAACCCAAAGTGCAATCTTGAAATGAGAGCCTTTCATGTGACATCAAGCCCAGGGACCCTCTGAGGGAGGGGAAGTTGGCAGATGCACCGTGGGCTTTTGTGTGAAAACTCATAAAAATGTGTACAATCTTCTACAATGTCGGCAGTTTTTCATTATTTTTTCTGTGGCTCCTTAAACAAGTCTAGGTTTTGGATGTTTGATGTTGTACCTTATATTCACAGAATAGTTTTTTAGCAGTAAAAAAGACTGCTGAGTTTAAGAAATAAATACCTGAACAATAACAAACCACAGAAGGAGGGGTTGGCCCCATGGCTAAGTGGTGAACTTCATGCACTCCACTTTAGTGGCCCAGGGTTCGCCAGTTCGAATCCTGGGTGAGAACCTACACACTGCTGATCAAGCCATGCCATGGCAGCCTCCCACGTATAAGAACTAGAATGACTGACAACTAGGATATACAACTATGCACCGGGACTTTGGGGAGAAAAGGAATAAAAAAGTGGAAAATTGGCAACAGATGATAACTCAGGGTCAATCCTCCTTACCAAAATAAGTAAATAAATAAAACAACAGAAGGCCATAAGAAAACATCAGTGCAATTTAACTTTGAGAATCAAAACTGTTTATTCCAGGAAACTCTTCTCTAAATAGTGAAAGTAAGAGCTGTTTAAGTATAAATGTTTAAGCCCACACTGCAGGCTTTTCTCTAAAACAGCACAAAGTTGCCATTTTCTTTATGTTATGGAACTCTGATTCACTATTTTGTCTCATTGGGGGAATGTTGCAATGAGACCAGTGGGACCAATGCTGTCCCATGGAACTTTCTGCAATGATGGAAATGTTCTACATCTGTGATGTCTGATATAGCAGCTATTGGCCACATATGGCTATCAAGCAATTGAAATGTGGCTGGTGTGGCTGAGGACCTGAATTTTAATTTCTATTTCCTTTTCAGCATTTATTTTCCTTTTGACCCATTATAGAGCCATTGTTACTCCATCTTGCATGTGGGGAAACACATTTTAGAGTCAAATCTTTATTTAAGTTCAGTGAGTATGCAATTGACTTCTCAGGCAAATCTGATGATCAACAGTAATTTTCTCATTTTCTGTTCTGTATTTTCTTTCAGCAGACCAGTGAAGGATGTCTTCTGTAGGAGAACAACAATTTTGTTTGTTTGTTTGTTTCTATCATCTTTCTTTCTTTCTTCCTTTTTTTTTTAAAATTTCAGGTGTACATTGTAATATATTTTTAAGTCTGTGTCGATTACATCATGTTCAGTACCCAAAGACTAATTACAACTCATCCCCACACACATGTGCCTAATCACCCCTTTTGGCCTCCTCCCTACCCGCCTTCCCCTCTGGTAACCACCAATCCAATCTCTGTTGATATGTGTTTGTTTGTCATTGTTATTATCTTCCACTTATGAGTGAGATCATATGGTATTTTCACTTTCTTTCTCTGACTTATCTCACTCAGCATAATACCCTCAAGGTCCATCCATGTTGTCAAAAATGGCTGGATTTCATCATTTCTTCTGGCTGAATAATATTCCATTGTGTATATATACCACATCTTCTTCATCCATTTGTCCCTTGACAGTTACCTAGATTGCTTCCAAGTCTTGGCTATTGTGAATAATGCTGTGATGAATGTAGGTGTGTGTGTATCTTTATGCATTCGTGTTTTCAAGTTCTTTGGATAAATATCCAGCAGTGGACTAGCTGGATCATATGGTAGCTCTATTCTTAAATTTTTGATGAATCTCCATACTGTTTTTCATAGTGGCTGCACCAGTCAGGGGAGCAACGATTTGATTACATATGTCCACATAGACAAAGTATTTATGATCTAATTGTGTCAGAACATATGACATGATATGATATATGATATGATATGATAGATTATATTATATATGTTACATATATATTAAAGAGCTGTATAAAAATACATAGCCAGATACACAAAAATTGCATTCATGTGAATCTCGATACTGTTAAATTCCCTCAACTGAGAGAGGCTAGGGGCCATTCTCTTATCTCTTTCCTCTTGACCTCTTTTGCCCTCTTCCTGAGTCCCATGGGATATTTTTAGTTAATTGTGTCTTCATTACAATGTTCCCTCCCAACATTTATTTGAGTACTACCACATCTATATTCAAAAAAAATTATACCGTAATGTGTCCAATTCCATTTTATGTAAATCTATGGAAATTCATTGAAATCAAAAAGGTCCTCATCTACGAGACCTTGAAGCTAAATGGAATATTTAAAACAAACACAGGAACACAATCAAGGTTTCAGAAAGGGCATCCACTAAAAAGAACAGAACCCTGTGTTGCTCCAAGGACAGAGAGATTTTATTCATTGGCATGTTGGGAATGGTTTCGTGAAGGGCACAGACTCTGAGCTAGGTCTTAAAAGACAGATCAAATTTGTAATGGTCTACTTGACTCTAGAAAGTGGCATGCCAAGAAGCTGGAATAGCAAGAGCAATGCATAGGAAAAGAGAGCATATACGGGAAGACAGGGGTCCGATTTGCCTGGAGCTTAAATGGTAACCCCACAAAGTAAGTTCAGGTGCACTGTAGAGCCGCTGAATGCTAGCGTCAAGAGTATTTAACTCAGAGGTAAAGGAGGAATCATTAGGGGTCTCATTGACTGCCCTGAGTGTGACACTACAAAATAACCAGAATTAGAAGGGATCAGGTTCTCTGATTATGAACAAAGTGATTTAATTTGCTTTATATTCTATGAATATATCTTAGGGGGACAGTTTCCCTCTCCATAGTAGTCCTGGCAGCTGGCTTTCTTTATTCCTATTTTCATCTTCTGCATCATTTTTGTGTGGGTAGAAGACACCTGCTGATCTCTTCTGATTTATGAGGACATCTGAAGGAAAAACAAAAACTCATGCTCCCAATGCAAGATAAAGGAAATAGGACTCTTCTGGAGAAGCCATGAAAGAAAAGAGAGCACAAGGAGAAGTTCCAGCAGCATTTCAGGAAGACTCAACAGAAGAGTAATGATCCCTCTTCCAATTCCTTGTGGGAAGAGCTTCTTTTCTAAGAATGGGACTACATGATCCTCATGATTTTGACATGGCATTATGAGGTCTTGTAGATAACTTTCTGACAAGGGGACTTGATACCTGTAAATACTATGGGGATGATGAGTTATGATGATATGTCATTTCTCATCTTTGGAGAAAGAGAATATTGGGCCAAAGTAACTGAGTGGATTGTCATCTTTGGAGAATCTCTGACACTTTTTATGAAATGAGGGTCCTAGGAGTGCACCTTTGTGGTGTCAGGTTATTCATGGCTTATGATCATTCATGTCCAGAACTCAGGTGACACCTGAAGGCATTGGAGGCAACTCAATGTTTTGTGGGGCTACAGTTTTCTCTGTTTTTCTTAAGAGAGCCCTTAAGGTGTACGTGACGGATTTAGAAAGACAAACTTTGAACCATAAGAATAAACTTTCAATAGTATAAATTTATTCCTTGTCAGTTGTATGAGGAAATGCTTTTTTGGAGGAGGGATCTTCCTGGAGCTGTGAAATCACAGAACACCGACAGCAAGCCCTCTACCTCCACCCAAGGCTGGACTTCCCCAAAATAAGTCCAAACTGCAAATATAAAATAAATGGATCCATCTTGTCATAGTGAGCCCATGGTGCCCACTAAGGGAGGGAAAGTTGTAACAGCTACCATGGGCATTTCTATGAAAAAAAATATTTAATGTTTGAGTAGTGTTGACAGTTTTTCTGTTTCTTTTTTTTTTTTTTACCATTCAACAATGTAAGTCTGCATCTCTTGTGCTGCTAATTTTATGCTCAGTGCATGATTTTAAACTACTAGTGTATTGATTTCCTATTGCTGCTTTATATATCAAATTGCCACAAGCTTAAGTAGCTTAAGGCTATATACATTTATTATCTTGCTGTTCAGGGGATCAGAAGTCCAAAATGAGTCTCACTGGGCTAATGCCAAGGTTTTGACAGGACCGTGTTCCTTCTGAAAGCTCTAAGGGAGGATCTCTCTATTTCCTTTTTCAAGCTTCGGAAACTGCCCCAATTCCTTGGCTTATGGCCCCTTCCTCCATGTTCAAAGCCAGCAGCGGCTGGTTGAGTCTGTCTCACATCACATCACTCTGACACTGACTGTTCTGCCTCCGTTTTCCGCGTTTCAGATTCCTTGTGATTACATTGGGCCCATCCAGGTAATCTCCCTATTTTAAGGTCAGCTGAGTAGCAGCCTTATTCCATCTGCTACTTTAATTCTCATTCGCGATGTGTCCTAGTCTATTGAAGCTACTATAACATAAAGACCACATACTAGGTAGCTTATAAACAACAGACATTTACTTCTCAAAGTTCTGGAGGCTAGTAAGTCCAAGATCAAGACACTGGCAGGTCACATGTCTCAGGAGAGTCTGTTTCCTCAGGAACTGCATCTTCTTACTGTAACATCACGGGGAAGAAGGGATAAATTAGTTTTCTAGGGTCCTTTTTATAAGAGCACTAATCCTATTCATGATGGCTCCACCGTCATGACCTAATTACCTCCCAAAGGCAACACCCTTAACGTCATGACATTGGGCAGTAGGTTTTCAGCATATGATTTTCAGGGTGAGACTGGGGCATAAACATTTAGCCCACCGCACCATGTACGATAATATATTCACAGGTTCTAACAATTAGGACAGGGACATATTTGGGAGACCATTATTCTGCCTACTACATTTAGTAAAAATAAAACTAGTTTTATTTTGTAACAGTTGTGTAATAAATAAATACCTTGGTCAAAATATTGTCTTTACGGAACATTTCAGTGACCTGTAGGGTTGTCAGATAAAATACAGGATGCTTAGTCAAATTTAAATTTCAGATAAACCATGAATAATCTTTTAGAATATGTATGCCTCAAGTATTGTACAGGACATATTATGCCAAAAGAAATTAGTGATTTTTTATCAGAAATTCCCATTTAACTGGATGTCCTGCATCTTTACTTACTAAATCTGTCAACACTGGTAATTTAGCATTAATAAAACTAGATGCATCTTTATTCTAAGTTGTCCATTTATGAGAGCAAAAATAAGAAACCACTATTGAAGGTTATATGAGGTCACTGTTTAAAAGAGGTGCTAAGGTTCCTTGATGTGTCACCACCCCAAATTTCCCTATAGTTAGATCTTTTCAGTATTTCTTCAGTGAATTGGCATTATCTTTCTTTGATCAGATGCTTCACTTGAAATTATTCTCTTTATAGCAAATGCTCCTCGTTCTTCGATTCATTAAAGGGCAGATGTTAGAATGATGTTAGAAAATCCTATCATGGACTAGAGGGCTGGGAGATCTGCAAAATAACCAGCAATATCCATTTTTATATAGGTCTTCTTGAGGAATTAAAAAACGTATAATAGTAATTCTACAACTTAAAATACCATAGCTGATATAAAATTCACAATGGTTGGGGCCAGCCTGGTGGGGCAGAGGTTAAGTTCACACATTCCACTTTGGCGGCCTGGGTTTTGCTGGTTCGGATCCTGGGTGCAGACATGGTACGGCTTGTCAAACCATGCTGTGGCAGGCATTCCACATATAAAGTAGAGGAAGACGGGCATGGATTTCGCTCAGGGCCAGTCTTCCTCAAGAAAAAGAGGAGGATTGGTGGCAGATGTTAGCTCAGGGCTAATCTTCCTCAAAAAAAAAAAATTCACAATGGATGGTTTAACCGCTGATTGGCTACAGCAGGAGGAGATTTTAGGATTGGAATAGAGATCAATGGAAAATTTCCAGATCAAAGCACAGAGAGATAAAACAATGAAAAATACAGGAAACAGCTTAACATACATGTAAAAGCATAGTGAGAGGTTTCATATATATGCAGTTCTATTCCCAGGAAGAGAGGAGACAGAGGACAGACAACAGGAATTCTTGAAGGGATAATGGCTGGAAGTTTTCTAAAGCCAATGAAAGATATTAACCCATATATTCAAAAAGCTCTGCAAAACTCAAACAGGATATAGACAAAAGAAACTATACCTAGACTTATCACAGAAAGGCCATGTTCTTTGGAGTCTCATCATTTCGTTTAGACATAGTTGGAGAAAACATCATGTGTTAATTTTGTTAGAAATAGCCAGATGAACTCAATAAAAATAATGAACGAGCTTCAGTGTTTAATATACTTTCTCTCTTTTTTTCTCATGATACTACAGCATGATAGGATTTTTGTAATTTTCTTGTTTTAAGTCATAAGTTAGCTGGTTTAAAGAATAGAGTGAAATGCAAGTTGACTTGATTGGAAAGCAGTCTGCCAATGCCCTAAATTCTGAGGTTATCCTGTTCTTTTTTTTTTTTTTTTTAATATCCAAATCAAACAGCTCCAGCTCTCATCCCTTATAAATTCAGGCAAACATTAAAGTGTTTCTCAGGATTCGCAGTTGGTGCTTATGCTCACAATATTTTGGCCAAACACCCACTTCCAGCTTTTCCATAACCTTCTCTGGCCAATTCCATCTCACTTCCTGTGGCCACTGCTCTTGCTTCAGAGCTTTGCACCAAGTATGACAGAGACTCTCCCCGATTTCCTAAGATTTTGCAATCACAAAGCCATTGAGTGAAACAAGATTTTGTGAAAATTTGAAGGTAATATATATGGTTACTACACAGAAGGGTCAAAAAGTAAAACTGGAAATCAGAATGCACTTGTGAAACAGAATAAAGGAAATTTCATTTTAAATGAACCTGGCAGATGGCAACTAGACTTTTGGTGGTGAACACGATGCAGTCTATATAGAAGTTGGGATATAATGCTGTACACCTGAAATTTCCATAATGTTATAAACCGGTGTGACCTAAACAAAAAAGAAAAAAGGAAAGAAAATGAGGCTGGGTGCCCAGAGAGGGGAGCTCTCACACACTACTGCTCAACCTCAACGACAGGAAGAACTGTCAATTACAGAGAGGAAGAGATGCACATTGCACCCCAAAAAGTAATGGACTACCCCAGCAACTCAGCCAATGAGACCTGTCACTACCTGAACTCTCACCATCTACAAATGCACTTTTGTTGAGAACAAACCCTCTTGACTTCCCTCTTTTTCTCTATGAAGTAACATTTCTCTCCTTTATTTGATGGACTTGCCTGTGGCTTTTGCTATTGCTCGCTTATCTCCAATTACACTTCTTCTGCTGTTCCCAAATGAGCCCATGTTGCTGGTGAAATACCTGCTGTTTTATACGTTTAGGCCAACACACTCTTCCTAGAGATTTCCCACCATTCTTAGTTATTGATCTCTCCAGGCCATGTCTTTTCAAAAACTCCTTTCATTTTTAATTTCTGATTCCAGGTGAGAAACAAACAAGTCCTTTTATTTCTCAAATGTAGAAATATATTTACTTGCTTTTATCTCTGTTTTACAGATGTACACCGGTATCTTGCCTTTCCACAACAAAATAGGCATAGAATTGTTTTCTTAAATAAAAGAGCAGTTTCTCCCTAAATGAATTTTGCCATCCCCCTAGAACACAGGAATGAGTGACGTTGTTATACTGCCACTCAGTACCGCATTTACTGTGAGAAACTTCATCTGGTCTATACTGTCAAAGATGTATACATCTACGCACCAAGAGAGTGACACATCTATAGTAAAGAAAAATGTCGTCATTGTTAAAGACAAATGATTAAATCAAGACAGGACTGAGACTAGGTGAGGCCAGTGAATATGAGTTGTGAAATTATGGGATCGGATCCTATCCTTATTTAAAATATTGAGGCTTTATTGATTCCGGGGTTTTTTTGCATTAATTTTAATTTAAAAATATTGCATTATATTGTTTATCTTGATTACAGAACTTTTTGGCAGCCCCTTACTTTTTGTACATGAGGCAACTCCTTCACTGGCCTCACCCTAGTCTTGGCCTCGTTATTGGGTGTCTCTATCTGAATAAAGATAACTTTATTCAAACAACGTCTGATTTCTCTGTTCAGTCCAGTCTCTAGGAAACCCCAGGAATTAATTTGACGCTAAAGAGCATTTACCCAGAGGTAAATTATAGGTACGTTGAATGAAGAGCTACTGTAAAGAAGCAGAGACCTTCTTATATAAACAGATTCCCCAACCAAACGCTAGATTTAACTACCAAACCCTCCCAAGGAAGAGACTGCAGGGTGAGGGCAGCATCCCCACTGTACCCTGGTCACCTATGGTCTACTTCTTTCAGTGTCCTGTCCCCTCTCCCTGTGTTCCATGCTATATTGTCTTAACTAATCATGCTTTCAACAAGGAGGTGTTTTCCCCCAGCACCTATTTGCATCGTGTGATGTCCACATGGAGAGAAACGCTTTATCCCACTCAGCTTTGCCGTCCAACTGATAGTGCTTTAGGAAGTAGTGTCTCCCCTTGACAATCAGCACATAAACTATGAAGACAAAGTCCACTCCCATAGAGTACAGCCATACAGTGAATGAGCAGTTGACGCCCACGTGCACAAGGCCTGGCAAACCTAGAGAGGAAGTGGGGAACATGGAGGAGGAGGGGCTGCTTCCTGTGCGGATCAGGAAGGAAGTAGGTGGGGATCCATAGGAGACTGGATGAATAGGCCGCACGTCTTAGGGATGACAGGGCGGGTGAGGGCGGGAAGAACAAAGCACACATCTTACAGGACAGCACAGGCAGTGACTGGGGAAGGCCAGGTGACCATCAACCTGAAGAGCACAAGGGCGTCTCACATAGTGGCCCTGATGGTAAGTATGGGGAGCGAAAGGGGGATCCTCAAGGAGCTTGGAGATCAGCCTGTGTGATCCAACACCACACAACAACCACAGTGACCAGAACGCAAGATTCTCTGTCTTTAAACAAAGTGGTTTAATCTGCTTTAAATTTTACATGTCCTTGTGAAGAGAGCAGTTTCTGACACAGCATCTGTCACAGCAGATTCTCCTCTTTCTGTTACTTTCTTTTGCAGCATGTTGCCCCGGGGAAGAAACAGATGCCCACAGTTTTCATCCCTGGAAGACACCTAAGTGGCAAGCATACGCCTCCTTTCTTCAGGCAGCTACTAGGAGGTAATAACTCTTGAGAAAAACCTAAAAAGAAAATAAAAAAGACAAAAGAGTGTCAGAAACCAAAGCACAGAGTCAGAAAGGCGCACGGCATCCCTTGAGCAGATCCTCAGGGCTTCCCTTCCCGAGGCTGCGGCTGTTCTGTCCCACAGGCTGACGTGCAGTTTCCAGACAGAGGCTGGCAGCGCGGAGGTTCCAGCGGGGCCTCGCGTTTCTAGAACCAGAACGCTGTGCTGCGCGGCCCAGAGCCTGGGGTCTGCGGAGGGCTCTGTGCGAGTTCGGCTCCCCCACGGAGAGAATCCATCCAGGGTGTGCGAAGTGGTTCTCACACAGGCCAGAGGTTTCAGAACCAGGAAAGGCCAACCGGTGTCTGTTTTTATTGTTTTGTTCTCTAAACCATGTAGGTGATTAACGATCTCAGCTGAGACGGGAGAATAAAATGCAGCTTAAAGGGTAGGAATTGTTTAATGAAAACTTAATATCTAAGTAACTTACGATGGAAAATAACAACGGTGAAAGAAACCTTTGGTAACAGTGCTTTTAATATCTGAGAATTATCTCAGATGTGGTCTGGGTCTCACATGTTCTTCTCCCCGCTTCATTGCTTCCTTCCTTCATTTCTGCCTTCTACTATTCCTAGTGTTGCTGTCTTCCTAACTGGTTTTCCCTCCTCCTTCCCTCCCTTCCTGCTACTGTTCTATATAATTATAAACAGAACTGATCAAATAAGGGTTTTTCAATATAACTTCTAATTGACCGTTATTTCAGGTCCCACCCTCCCGTTTACTCTCTCCCTATGTCTCTTCATCGCTCTCTCCATCTCTCCCTTCCTCTCTCATTCTTTCTTTCCTTCCTTTTATTCTCTTTCAAGACTACCCAAGATAAAATAAAAGTTAGGCATCCAAATTTAAAAGCTGCTTTTGACGGACTATTTCCCAGCTGTGAAGTGAGAGTAAGGCTCTCAGGCATGTATCCTCAAGGACCTCGGAGCTGCAGAGACAGAGTCACAGGGGGCTCCCCAACGGCAGATCCCAACATGCAGGCTTGGCTTCCTTATTCTCTGGGATTCTCCATTAGCCAGAGACTCCACCCTTTAGTTATAAAGATTTATAAGGTGACGTTCTGCACTTCTGTCCTTGGAGAAAATCAAATTTCTTGCTTTTATGCAAATAGAAAAGTCACCTAACAGAGGAGTCCTCTATGATGCCTCAGTTTTAGCACGAAGGGCAGCGAGGAGGTGAGATTCACAAGCTGTCTGGTCCTTCAGATTGGCTGGGGAAAGGTTGTGAACTGTGCAGTAAGGTTCTTAAAGTACATCCACACTGAAGGACAAGGTGCCTAGTTCTCATAAGCAATCCATACAATCCATTTGGTCCAAGTGTGTGTGTAAAAGAGAGAGAAGGGATTTGGAAAATGAGAGAGAGAGATGGAGAGGGAAAGAGAAAGGAATACAGAGAGAGAAGGAGAGAGAGAAGAGGAAAGAGAGCAAAGGAGAGAGAGAGGAGAGGAAGAGAGAGAGAGGAGAGAGACTCTGTCCTATTCTTTCCATTTGTTCAGCCCTGTGTTCCCCTGGCCCCCCTTACCTGGAACAGCCAAGAGGAAGACAATGAGGAATGCAAGGAGGAGATGAAGGATCCTCATGCTGATGGCTGGGGAGCTTAACAGCAAGCTGAGACTGGAGAAGAAGCTGAGCTTTGCACCTTATAAAGGTTCCAGGTATTGGCTGAATTTACTATTGGCTGTGACTTTGGAAATTACAGTAAGTAAACTGAATATTTAGCCTGATCTCTCATGGAAACGGCCTTGAGAGCACAAAGCACAGCCAGTCACTTTTATGCAAACCAAGACATGGACAATCCCATATAAACTTCTCCTGTGTTTGGGACCAGAAACTTCTTCGTGTCTTGCTCAGTCCAGGTGGGGCATGATGAGGTGAGGGGCCAGGTCTTTCTCCATATTGGAACAGACTTGCTGGCGCTCCTTTGCCTGCCCCATGGCACTTTCAATCTGTCAACTTTGTTTTTCCTCGGTTTGGGGACAGCCTAGGGCCAAACTAAGATCCAGTTCATCTAATTCCATCACCTAGGGACATATTCAGCTCCCAGACATGAAGAAGGCTTGCTCAAACCCAGCGTCCCTAGAGATAACATGGTTTCTCACAGCACAAGGACAGCTTTGGACACTAAGGGCAGATGGACATGGTGGACCTGACCCTCCCTAGGTTATCATGAGATGGTAACATCCATGTGAAAAGTCCAAAATTTACCATCATCCCACGTGACAGATGATGAGGCAGATAGGTCCCTGTTTGTCTTCATCAGAGAAAGAATGCGAGGGTGGACTTGTGACTAGAGGGATCTCCTCAGAGTCTATGAATCACAAAGCAAGGATAAGGCTTGTAGCCTCAGTTTACTCAGTAGCTCAGGCCACACTCTGAATGGACTCCAAGTCCCCCACACTTTCCCTGTTGTCAGTGGGTCCCATTTTTGAAGGAGCCCACAGAGCTGTAGGCTTGTGCAAGGTCTCACTGTGTCACTCGGACGCTTGCCATTCCTCTGACAGTGGTCACAGGGAATGGACAGGGTCCTGTACCCATCAGGGTGGCAGATTTTTCTGAGGGAAAATAGATTTAATTAATCTTGGCTCCTTCCTCTTTAGCTCTAAATGAAGACTGAGAGAGACAAACATCTGTTTGTATTTATTATAACTATCTACAGGTAACGTAATTAGTTATTTACCCACTTTGTAGGAAAAAACTTATATTACAGGGTCAGTTTGATGAATGCTATAATACGACACTGGAGGCAGAAATAGAATGAGTCACATCCACTTTATCTCTTCAGTAAAAATGTCACGTTTTCAGGATCCATAGTTTCCAGCAGGGCAGAGATGTTCCTAAAAGGCAGCTGTTGATGCTCTTGTGTAGCAAGACCAGAGATGGCTCTCCACAGGAGGAAGTTTCTCATGGGGCGTGAAGACGAGGACTGGGCCAGGGGGCTGAGCAAAGTTCTAACAGAGTTCCCATCCAAGGCTCCTGGTGTAGTCCCCAGTGGGTCATGTCCCTTGTCGTGGCTTTGTTCCCCTGTGTGGTAAGCAGGTTGCAATCAGGAGTGAGTTAATCAATCCTGACCCTTAAACTGTTTCTTCCAGGGAAGTAAGCATAGGGAGAAACTGAATGTGAAAGAAAACCTAAGCAGTCGTCCCTCAGTAGCCACGGGGATTGGTTCCAGAACCTTCCGCGGTTACCATGGATTCATGGGTGCTTGAGTCCCTTAGTTGGCCCTGTTATCCAGGGCTCTGCATTCCCAGATACACAGGATAGACTGTATACGTTCTGACTAAATTAAACTCTTTTAAAAATATCCATTTATATTTGCTATATTTCTTCCATCTTTTAAAGGAAGAGGAAACCGTCATGGCACTTCACCCTAATAATCTCAGCATGCATCTCTTAAGAAGAAGGAAAAATTCCCACAGAAATCACTATACCATTTACATACATTATAAAATGACAATAATTCCTTCATATCATTTGGTAATTAGTCAATATTCACATTTCCCCAATTGTTTCACGAATGTGTTTACAACTGTTGCTTTTATGCCCAGTTCATTTTCAATCTAGATTCACGCATCGAGTTCAGCTGTTATGTCTCTTTATTTTTTTAAGTATTCTTGAAGAAATACCACACTTTGGTAAGGAATTTTAAGTCGAAGCAAGATAGTGGTTTCCATCCTTTTCAATGTTTGATATCAATCCTGACTCTTACTTGTTAAAATTATTGTTATAAAAATGAAACATTATCATTTAAAATTTCATCCGTAGGAAACAGTGAATTTTCTTGCAATCGCCGTCCAACTCCAGAAAGCAACTAAGAACATTTTATTATTGATATAGTTGACCTATAAATTCTATTAGTTTCAGGTGTACAACATAATGATTCAATGTTTGCATATCACGTGAAATGATCACCACGATAAGTCTAGTTAACATCCATCACCACACAGTGACAACATTTTTTCTTGTGATGAGAACTTTTAAGACCTACTCTCTTAGCAACTTTCAAGTATGCAATTCAGTATTACTAACTACATTCACCATGCTGCACATCACTTCCCTTGACTTATCTATTTTATCACTGGAAGTTTGTACCTTTTGAACCCCCACAACCCTTTCTCCCATCCCCCACTGCCGGCAGCCATCCATCTGTTCCCTCTATCTATTAGTTCAGTTTTTTATTTTTGTTTTTATTCAGATTCCACATGTGAGTGAGGTCATATGGTATTTGTCATTCTCTCTCTGGCTTATTTCACTTAGAATAATGCCCTCGAGGTCCATCCATGTTGTCAAAAATGGTAAGATTTCCTTCTTTTCTATGTCTCAGGAGTATTTCATAGCATACGACATCTTCGTTATCTGTTCATCCATCCATGGACACTTAGTTATTTCTATATATTGGCTACTGTGAATGATGCCGCAATGAACATGGCGGTGCAGATCTTTTTGAGATAGTGTTTTCATTTGCTTTGGATAATAGCATTCTTTTTGTATACTTTTTCCATGCCCAGATCCCAGTGCACTGCAAAGGCCCTGTTAGATGAGAATGCAAATTTGGGCAGAAATCTGAAAAAGCTGTGGAATGTATCACCCATATGTCCCTGGGGAAGGCTATACAAAGGCGTAGGTGTCATCAGCATGGTTGCCTAAGGCATTGGGCTGAGTGTTCCCATCAGGAATTCCTATGATTGCAGCTGCTTATTTTCCACTGACTTGGTCTAAGGGTGACTCCTTTGTGGCTCTGTTTATCCTGGAGATTAAGCCTAGGGGCACATTTGTCCTTCAAAAGTAGAGCTATTGTCTTGCTTTACCAAGGAAACCACTAATGAACTATGGGATGCCTGGATGAAAACCAGAGATGTAGTTATTACAGGATTTAGGGAAGGGTTGAGTTTGGGTAAAATATAAATTAATTCATAGTTTTCACAGGCCCAAAGCAAAACAAGGCTATATATAAAATGGTGGCCATCAAGCCTGGGCTGCAAGGGAGACTCCTGGTCCTGTTCTTCAAGGGAAGGTAAATGCTGTGTCCCCAAACCCCTTTTACCTGTAACTGAGTAGGAAACTGAGGCAGGGTCTCTGAGTTAAAGTGGCTCAGTTCCCCAGAATACAGAGGGGTGTCACATTTTTATAAATAAGTTTTTGAACAGCGAAGTCTTTAACATCTACAACATTACAAAACAAGGTTTCTCAGCATGGACTCCTCGTTGTTAATGAACAAAACCAGTTTTTACTGGTTCCCATCTCTTGTGGCCAGGGCCAGTCTCACAGCCTGTGACAGTCACAGAGGGCCTTGTTCTCAGAAGGAGCTGCTGCTTGGTTTTATACTCTACTGCCACCACTGACATTCTTAATAGTTGTTCTTGCATTTTGTGAGTGAAGTCTAGTGGAGTAACGGAGTCTACAACGAGACAGAGCAGATTTACTCAGGTTGTGCAGGCTCAGGCCACTGACGCCAAAGGCAGTGTGTGTGAGGACAGTCGACCCAGCTGCCCAGAGCACCCACATCTCTGGAGAAGCCCCGGCACCTTGGAGCTGAGGGGTGGGATGGGACTGGGATTGGCAGAGATGATGGCAGCCACAGCAGCAGTGGCACTGGGAGAAAGGATGGTCTCTGCGTGGATGCAACATTGAGACCTCTGCGCCCATCCATCCTCAGAGCCATTCCTGGTGCACCTGTACCGATAGTAACTCCAGGCCTGATGTACCTGGACAGGCATTGTGGGCACTCAGGCAGTAAACTGTTGTCAATCAATTATTTCAAAATAAGAATGTGCACATGGGCATTGCAGGAAAGCAAACTGAGAGAGTTTTCAGTCATCTTCCAAGAGATTAGAATTCCTTCAGGAGTTTTCAGGCTTAGAAATAGAAATTAAGTTTATGAAGACAGTCACAACCAACAGAGAAGAGCTTTATTTTCATGAAAAGCTTCAGATGTATCAATGATCACAAGGAAGACCATTTTTGAATTAATTCCTCCTTATTAATTAAATTTAAACTTACTTGAAACTGATTTCAAGTAACTGATTTCTGTATGAGTTATATCTTTTAATAAAAATTGTCTCTCAAGAATCACCAGTTCTGTAGACTTAACAAAAAGTTTAAAAATTAAAAAAGAAGCACAAGCTCTGCATGTACCAAAATTCATATTTCAAGATCATTTATCCCAATGTTGTCATAGTTTATAAAACACTCAACTCCAGTAACAGTTCCATCAGTAGATTCTTCTCAAAACAGAAGAGGAAGTTGTTTAAAGTATAAATTGTGATGATCTAAAATTAATTTGCAGAAAATTGAGCCAGAAAAGAGTTACGATCAATCAAGATATCCCATTTGTCGAATATTAACTATTCTATCAAAATTATGACATTGAAAATATTTTTTGTGATTTGTGAGCCTATGTTATTCCTGTACAACTATTGTTCTTATTACATTTTGTAAGTAATATTTTTAAGAAAAAGCTTCATATCTCAGTGTCTTTAACAATACTTTCCTTTCCTGCCCTTTGAGCAAGGCGACCCACATTTTTATTTTGCACTAAGCAGAGCTCAGTAGCTGGCCTTGCTTGTGGCCAGCAATATACAAGTTATCTCATTTAATTCTCATAAACAAACCGGCCAGGCAGGCATTACTCAGTTTTACAGAAGATGATCCTGGGCCTAGACAGGTTAAAGGTCATGTCCAAAGCCACAAGCCACCAAGGGGCAGAGATGTAACTGGGAACAAAATCAGTCGCTCTTCAAAGCCCATGTTCCCGACTACCCCATACAGTCCCAGGCTGTTCAGAGAACGTCCTCAGACCTTCCTCTGCGGCCCCAAGGCTAGACTACTACTCTGTCAAAGGGCAGCCTCCTGAACTGCTGCTGTCATCCTCTGAGCCTCGGGAGATAATCAGAGCCTTAAAGGAGCTTGGCCTTTTCAGTTTGTTCAGTGTGTCCTGCTGTGCAGAAATGTCCTCGTCTGAGGGAGTCCCACTTGTTTATCTTTGATTTTGTTGCTTCTGCTGTTGGCATCCAATCCAAAAACATCATTGCCAAGACCAAAATCAAAGACCTTTAATCTTGTATTTTCTTCTAGGAGTTTTATGGTTTCGAGTTTTATTTTTGAGTCTTTAATCCTTCTTCGTTGATTTTTGTGTATGCTCTAAGATAGGGTTCCAATTTCACTCTTCAGCTTGTGAAGATGCAGTTTTCCCAACACAATTTGTTGAGAGGCTTTCTTTCCCCATTGTTTAGTTTTGACACTTGTGTGGAAGATCAGTTGACCATATATGTGTGGGTTTATTTCTGGGCTCTCGATTCTGTTATGTCAGTCTAGGTTTCTGTTTTTGCCAGTACCACATTTTTTTGTATCATAAGTTGAAATCAGAAGTGTGATGTCTACAGTTTTTTTCTTCTTGCTCAAGGTTTCTTTAACTATTCGGGATCTTTCACAGTTCCATATGCATTTTAAGATTGTCTTTTCTGTATCTGTGAAAAATGCCATTGGATTTTTTTAGACTATTATTTTAAGCTTAATTCCTATGTTTCATTGGAAAATGAATACTAACTTGGTTGGATCCAACTAAATTCTACAGTAACATTCACTTGATAAAGTTGGAAATTGAAAATTAATTTGATCATAAAAGCACTACTTAATGCTTCAGACCATGTTTCAGTAAGCTTGGAAATCTGCATTTGTCAACAACATTTTGTAGTTCTCAAGTCAATTTATTTTATTCTATTTTTGTTCTGTTTTTTTTTTTTTTTTTTCACTGAGGAAGAGTCACCCTGCGCTAACATCTGTCATCAATCTTTCTCCTTTTTCGCTTGAAGAAGATTATCCCTGAACTGACGTTTGTGGCAATCTTCCTCTATTTTGTATGCAGGCGACTGCCACAGCATAGCTGACAAGTGATGTAGGTCCCTGCCTAGGATCTGAACCTGCAAACTGAGGCCACCGAACTGCGCATTCCAAACTTAACCACTATACCATGGAGCTGGCACCTATTTTATTGTATTTTTTTAAATAAAAAGTTATATATACTTAAAAACTGCACAGAATTGTGATTTGATAGACCTATACACAGTGAAATTATTTCCACAGTCAATCTAATTAACATATCTTCCCCTTACATAGTTACCACCTTTTGTGTTTTTGTGTGTGTGGTGAGAGCACCTATCTACTCTCTTAGCAAATTTCCAGTATTCAATACAGTATTATGAACCATAGTCATCATGCTATAAATTGGATCTCTAGACTCATTCATCCTACCTAACTACAATTTTGTACCCTTTAAAGAATATCTCCCCATTTCCCACATCTCCCCACCCATATCACCACCGTTCTACTCTCTGCTTCAATGTTTTTGACTCTTAAAGATTCCACATGTAAGTCACAGCATGCAGTCTTTTTCCTTTCTGTATTATTTCACTTAGTGTGATGTCCTCCACGTGTATTCATGTTGTCACAAATGGCAGGACCTCAATTTCTAAGGCTGAATAATATTCCATTATATAGATAAACATTTTCTTTATACATTCATCCATCAACAGACACTTAGGTTTTTTCCGTATCCTGGCTCCTGTGAATAAAAGTGCAATGAACATGGAATAGTGCAAATATCTTTTGAAGTGCTGGTTCATTTCTGTTGGGTATATACTCTGCAGTGGGATTGTTAGATCACGTGACATTTCTATTTTTAGTTTTTGAAGAAACTGCATACTGTTTTCCATAATGACTGTATCAATTTACATTCTCATTCACAATGTGCAAGGATTCCCTTTTCTCCACCTCCTTGCAAACATCAGTTATATTTTATTTTTTTATAATAGGCATCCTAACAGGTGTGAAGTTATATTTCACTGTGGTTTTAATTTGCATTTCCCTGATAATTAGTGATGTTGAGCATCTTTTGCATATGTGTTGGCCATGCACCGCAAAGGAAACAACAAAATCAAGTGTTGTGAGATTAGGGATATACTCCACCTCACATGCTCTTCATAAACACTTCCTAAGGTGCCTTCCTCTTCTTGAAAAGGGCAATATCTTACAAATACATGGCACAAAATAGACAATAACTATTGGACTGGGGTTTCTCACTCCTGAATACTGTGCCTTGAACATCCTATGCAATGAGAGTTGTTTCATAAATTGTGATACTTTAAATGCCACAGCCATGACACCTAGTGACCACCAATCTTCTCAAGCTCCTGTGAGTTAAGCTGGAAGAAAAGTGACAAGAGATTAAGAAGGTGACTATAGCCATTTAGAAAGTAACATGAAAGTAGAGAGAACCTGAATAATATCTAAAGTCAAGAGAGTAAGAGAGAGAATGACAAACATCATGAGGAATATTGCAATGAGATCAATGGGACAAAAGATGCCCCATCAGACTTTTGGAAATGTTCTATGTCTGTGATGTCCAGTATGGCAGCCATTAGCTACAGGTGGCTATCAAGCACGTGAAATGTGACTGGTGTGACTGAGGATATGAGTTTTAAGTTCTATTTACTTTTTCAGCATTGTTTTTTCCTTTTGATCTATTATAGAGCCATTATTATTCCATATTACAGGTGAGGAAATAAATACGACAGTCAAATCTTTACCTTAGTTCATTGAGTATACAAGATATTTCTAAGGCAAATCCCTCTAATGATAAAAAACAATTCTCTCATTTTCTGTGCTGTATTTTCTCTCCGCTAGCCAATCAAGGAAATTTGCTGGATGAGCAGCAGAAGAGAAAAAATTTGATTATATACATCCACCTAGACAAGGCTTTTCTAGTCTAATTGTGTCAGAATACATTGTCATAATATATTATATTCCATCATATTATATTTCATGTGTAATGTATATACTAAAGAGCTGTGTAAAAATATATAGCCAGATACATAAAAATTGCATAAATGTGGATAGTGTTACTATTAAATTCCCTCAACTAAGAGAGACCAAGGGCCATTCTCTTCTCTTTCCTCTTGACCTCTGTTGCCCTCTTCCTGAGTGCCATGAGATATTTTTATTTAATTATGTCTTCATTATGATGTTTCCTCCCAACATTTGAGTTACAAATCAATATTTAAAAAATCCTAAACGATTATACATTAACGTGTTGAATTCAATTTTATGTAATTCTAAGGAAATTTGTTGAAATAAAAATGATCCTCGTCTACAAAGACCTTGCTGGTAAATGGAATATTTAAAACAAACACAGGAACGCAATCAAGTGTGAGTAAGAGGCATCCATTAAAAAGAGCAAAACCGTGTGCTGCTCAGAGGGTGGAGAGATTTTATGCATTCATGGGTTTCATGAATCGCATGGGATCTGAGCTAGGTCTTGAAGGATGGGTCAAATTTGTAGTGATCTAGTTGCCATAGGAGGTGACATGCCAAGCAGCTAGAATAGCAAGAGGAATGTATGGATTGTAGGAAAAGAAGTCATATACAAGATTTCAGAGGTCCAATTTGCCTGGAGCTTAAATGGTAACGCCACAAACTAAGTGGTGATGCACTGTGGATCTGCTGAATACTAGAGTGAAGAGTATTTATCTCAGAGGTAAAGGAGAAATCATTAAGGATCTCTTTGAAAGCTCTGAGTGAGATATTACACAATAACCAGAATTGCAAGAGGTCAGGTTCTCTGATTCTGAAGAAAGGGATTTAACTGAGTTTACATTTTATGAATATATCTTAGGGAAACAGTTTGTGTCTCCACAGTAAGTCTCGGCAGCTGTCTTTCTTTGTTCCTATTTTCCTCTTCTGAAACACATTTCTGTGGGTGGGAGACACCTGCCGATCTCTATCCAGTTAGGAGGACATTTGATGAGAAAACAAAAGCTCCTGCTCTCAATGCAAGATAAAGGAAATAGGACTCTTCTGGAGAAGCCTGGAAAGAAAGGAGAGCACAAGGAGAAGTTCCAGCAGCATTTCAGGAAGACTCAAAACATGAGTCATTGTCCCTCTTCATAAATCCTTGTGGGATGAGATTCATTTCTAAGAGTGAAACTACATGATCCCGATGATCTTGACGTGGGATCATGATTTCTTGTAGACAATTTTCTGACAAAGGGACTGGATACTTGTTCTTGAGAAGCAATTGGCTAAAGGTTCTGCTTTGTGGGCGAGTGGCTTGGGCCACTAGGCGGGTTCAGGTAGAAGCTTGTGGCGGGTTTCCTGAAAATCTGTCCCCACTGCAAGGAAGTCAACTGGAGGATGCTGGAAGTCCGCAGTGACCAAACACAGGTCAGCAGATCTCAGTTCAGAAAAGGCAGACAGAAATGCGTTTGTTTGTTTTTCTTTTTCTCAAATCATCTGGTTAGCTGAGTATCTGAGTTTAGGTGGGAAGAAACTCTAATTGTTTTATAAACATATTATCATCTGAGTGGTATCATATCATGTGAACTTGATAATACAGTTATACAAGCAAGAGATGTATAATAATATCTCTTATTTATGCTGTTTTCTCAAGTTCTTTCTCTCTCCTCTTCTCTCCCACTCCTTCTTTCCTTTTTATTTATCTCTTTTTCAGTTCCCCTTCTTCTTTTTTTACTTCAATTACTGTAAATGCCAGGAGAAAATAAAGGCAGGCAACCAAGTAAGTGAAGGTCAAGCTCACCTGGAAACCCAAGAGAGAACAATGTACTCCAGATGCTTTCCTATGTGAAGAGACCACATAAGACACACAAGTAAAGCTTTCCAAAGTGTAAGATGGAAACCCCAGTCATGTCATTCATTTCTGTAGGTGTCCAAAGACTCCATCGTTTAATTATAGAAGGATAGGCTGCATTTCTATTCTTGGATTAAAGTTAACTCTCCTATTTCTATTTAGAAAGACATTCAGCTTATGCTTCAAGTTTAGGCATTGCAGTTTTCTGCCATGAAAAGCAGTGGGATTTCAATAGTTATTTAGTTTCTTACCTTAGGTTAAGAAAAAACAAATTTCTGAAAACTTCTTTAAGGTCTTATGCCCCTTCATTGTTGAAGAATACATGTTTAATTTTAAAGAGCAGATCAAATAATCTATTTAGTCTAGAGAAAGAATGAGTAAGAAACTTCAGTTTATCCTCAAATTGTTTCCAGTCGGCGATTTCTCAGATCCTTCTTACCTGGAGCAGGCAACAAGAATCAGAATAGCAGTGTGGAGAGACAGTAATCAATCCTCAGAGCTGATGGCTGACAAACTCGGCAACTAGCCAAGGATAAAGAGCAAAGTGATTCTATTTCCAGTTTTTGTAAAGATTAAGGGACCACGGTTACTTGTAGAACTGATGTTTTCAACTCTAATAGAATTTTACAATGAGGAAACTGTAGCGTGTTTCCTCCTGGCTCTCATGACTTACTCTTAGAACATCTAAGACTGAGCTTAGGTGCATTTGCCTCAGAAATTGCATCCTGCTTCCATTTGGGAGAGAAAAGCTTATCTACAAATGAGTTCCTTCTGGTAGTGGATATGGACGGGGTGGAGCTAGGTTGAGTTTGTGTTCATTTACTAGCAATACTAGAACAGGTAGCCTGGGTTTAATCTGTCCTCATTGTGGTACTTTGATGCTCCAAAATTCCCATCCTTTCCCAAGAGATAGGAGACAGAATGAGGCCAAAATGGTTTTCAATTCAGTATGCCTGGCACATGTCCAAGCCCGGATATGAATCAGGACTTGGTCTGACCAGGACCCTCCATCAGTATGCTTGGTGTTTGGATAGGACAGAATAGGTGGATTTTTGGTGCTGAGAGAAGACACAAAAGTGGGTTACCTTCAATGGGTAAATGACAATGACCTTTGAATTTTCATGGAATATTAAAATTCGTGTGACAGCCTCGTAAATTTACCATTAACTGAATACATTTTAGATGATGAGTTAGGATGGTATCTCATTTCTTGTCATCAGAGAAAGAGAATGTTGGGCTAAAATAACTGAATGGATTGTCACCATCTTAGAGTCCATGAGACTTTCCATGCAAATGAGGATTCTAGGAATGTACCCTTGTGATGTCAGGTTATTTATGGTTCATGATCATTAATGTCCAGAACTCAGGTGACACTTGAAGGCACTGAAGACAACTCAATGTTTTGTGTGGCTGCGTTGTTTTTCTTAAGACAGCCGTTTGGTGCTGTGTGATGCGTTGTTAAAGAATTAGAACTTGGATTTCATGAATAAAGCTTCAATCGTATAAATTTACTCCTTGCCAATTGCATGAGGAAATGTTTTTTGGGGTAGTGATCTTCCTGGATATGTGAAATCACAGAACACAGACAGCAAGCCCTTTGCCTCCACCCAGGGCTGGACCTGTTGACAATAAATCCAAACTACAAATCTGAACAAAAGGAGTCCTTCTCACAATAGTGAGCTTGGGGTCCCCACTAAGGGAGGGAAAGTTGGCATATGAACCATGGAAGTCCTATGAAAAAAGATATTGAAAGTTGAGAATAACGTTGACAGTTTTTATCATTTTTTTCCTCCATTAAACAAGGCAGGTTTGCATCTCTTGGGCTGCTAATTTTATGCTTAGTGCATCATTTTAAACTGTTAGCATATTGGTTTCCTATTGATGCTGTAACAAATTGCCACTGTGGCTTAAAACAACACACACTTACTATCTTGCAGTTCCTGGGATCAAAAGTCCAAAATGGGTCTCACTGGACTAATGTCAAGTTTTTGACAGGACTGTGTTCCTTCTGGAATATCTAAGGGAGGATCTGTCTTTTTACCTCTTCAAGCTTTAGAAGCTGCCTACATTCCTTGGTTTATGGTCCCTTCCTCCATCTTCAAAGCCAACAGCGGCTGGTTGATTCTGTCTCAGATCACATCACTCTGACACTGACTGTTCTGCTTCTCTCTTCCACATTTCAGGTTCCTTGTGATTGCACTGGGCCCATCCAGATAATCTCCCTATTTTAAGGTCAGCTGAGTAGCAACCTTATTTCATCTGCTACTTTAATTCTCATTTGAGGTGTCTCTTAGTCTGTTCAGGTTACTGTAACTATCTACCATAGGTCAGATGGCTGATAACGTAAATTTATTTCTCAGAGTTCTGGAGGTTGAGAAGTCCAAGATCAAGACACTGGCAGATTAGGGGTCTGGTGAGAGTCTGCTTCCTCATGGACTGCATCTTCTTACTGTAACATCACATGGCAGAAGGGACAAGCTAGCACTCTAGGATCCTTTGTAAGGTTACTATCCGAATCATGAGGGCTCCACCCTCATGACCTAATCATCTCCTAAAGGCACCACCTCCTTTCACCATCACATTGGGCATTAGGTTTTAAACATACGACTTTCAGGAGGAAGGAAAAGTCGTAATCCTTTCATTTACTGCATCGTGTGAGATAACACACTCACAGGTTGTAGTGATTAGCACATATTTGGGGACCATTATTCTGCCTACCACAGCCAGCAAAAATAAAAATCTATTGTGCAATAAATAAATATTTGGTCAAAACATTGTCTTTAAGGAGGAACTTTTCAATTATTTACAGGGTTCTCAGATAAAATACAGCATGTCCAGTTAAACTTAAATTTCAGATAACCATGACTAGTCCTTAAGAATGTGTGTGTCCCAAATATTGTAAGGGATATATTATGCCAAAAAATTAATGATCCTATATCAGAAATTCACATTCAACTGGTGGTCCTATATTTTAACTTAACTATGTCTGTCAACACTAGTGATTTAGCAAGAGTAAAAGCAGACACGTGCTTATTTGAAGTTGTCCATTTGTGAAAGAAAAAGTAAGAAAACAATATTTAAGGTTATATCACAGGTCTCTTTTTAAAAGAGGTGCTATTGTTCCTTAATGTATCTCCACCTCCAAATTGTCCTACAGTTAGATCTTTTTATATTTCTTCAGTGGTTTGTCATTATCTTTGTTTGAGCAAGGCTTTGTTTGAAAGTATTATCTTTAAAGCAAGTACTCCTACATCTTAAATTCATTAAGGGGCAGGTATTAAGATGAACAATCCTATAATCCCAAGAGGGCTGGGAGATCTGCAACGTAGCTGACAATACCCACGTTTGTATAGGTCTTCGTTAGGAATTTAACAATATCTAATGGCAATTCCAGAACTGAGAATACAATATCTAAACTTACAATCACAATGGATGGTTTAACAGCAGACTGGCCCTAGCAGGAGGGGATCTGAGGATTAGACTACAGATCAACGTAAAATTTACAGATCAAAGCACAGAGAAGGAAAATCATGGAAAATGCAGAAAATAGCATAAAATACATATGAGAGCACAGTGAGAGGTGTAATATATATGCAATTCTATTCCCAGGAGGAGAGGAGACAGAGGACACACAGCAGGAATTCTTGAGATCATGGCTGGAGATGTTCTAAAACCACTGACAGACATTAACTTATAGATTGAAAAAGCTCTGCAAAATACAAAGAAGACAAAAGAAAGAAACAAAGAAAACTGTACCTAGAGTTATCAGAGAAAAACCCTGTTCCTTGGAGAATCTCCTCATCTGGTTTCGACATAGTTGGAGTAAAGATTATGTGCTAATATTGTTGGAGTTAGGCAGATGAACTCAATAAAAATAATGAACTAGGTGCAAGGCGTAACATACAATTCTCTCTTTTTTCTCTCATGATCCAAGCATAATAGGATAGGTAGGATTTTCTTCTTTTAAGTTGTAAGTTAGCAGGTTTAAGAGTGAGAGTAAGATGCAAGTTGGCTTGGTCCAGAAGCAGTCTGCTAATGCCCCAAATTCTGAGGTTATCCTGGTTGTTTTTGTTTTGGGTTCTTAGGTTTTTTTCATGAGGAAGAGTTGTGCTGAGCTAAAATCCGTGGCCAGTTTTCCTCTTTTTGCTTAAGGAAGATTGTCACTGAGCTAAATGTGTGCCAGTCTTCCACTATTTTGTATGTGGGATGCTGCCACAGCATGGCTTGATGAGCGGTGTGTAAGTCTGTGCCCAGCATCTGAACCCATGAACCCTGGCCCAACAAAGCAGAATGTGTGAACTTGACCATTACGACACTGGGCCAGCCCCAATTATCCAGGTTTTTAATATCCAAATTAAGTAATTCCAGCTCCCATCCCTTATAAACTCAGGCAAATACTCAAATGATTCTCAGGATTCCCATTTGGTGCTTATGCTCATGATATTTTGTCCAAACGTCCACTTTCAGCTTTTCCAAACCTTCTCTGGCTGATTTCACCTCACTTCCTGTGGCAACTGCCCTCTTGATTCTGGAGGGGATCAGAATTGGCCACCCCAAAAATGTGTTTCTTTGCTGGATTTTCTTTTTTACTTTACTTTTCTGTTTTCCTTTTCTTTTTTTTTTTGCTGAAGACAACTCACTCTGAGCTAACATCTATTGCCAATCTTCCTCTTTTTGTATGTGAGCTGCTGCCACAGCATAGTCAATTTTAGATGACTGGTGTAGTTCAATGCCAATGACAGAACCCAGGCAGCAGAAGCAGAGCATACCAAATTAACCACTAGGCAACTGGGATTGGCCCTGCCTTGATTATTTTGAAGAACAAGATACTGAAAGAAACTTTGACTTTCCCCCTAACTGCCTAAAAGAATTTAAGATTTCAGGCCTGTTTCAAGAAGGAGCAAGTACTATCAGACAACATTGTCTACAGATGGCCCAGCAAACACTGGTTTCACAAACATTTGCATTTCTATCTCCATGTAAATTGCCTTCCTCCCTTTTAAGCCCCAAAACGCTACCCTCAATATCCTCCTTTGCCTTGGGTGAAAATGGTATTTATCGGGTCAGCTTGGCCATTCTGTGAATTACTCAGTTTTCCTGGGTTTCCCCCATGTACACATGTTATAAAGCATAGTTTGATTTTCTCCTATTGTGTCTCATGTCCATTTAATTCTTAGAGCAGCCAGAAGGACCTAGAAGGAAGAGGGATTATGTTCCTCCCCTACACTTCATACCTTTGTGCCAAGCATCATTGAGGATCTCCCCCGTTTCCCATGATTTCCTAATCAGAAAGCCATTGAGTGAAACAACAAGAGTTGAAGGTAATGAAATATGGTTATCACATACAAGTGTATGTTAGAAAACAAAAGTGAAAATCCGAATACACTTGTGAAACAGAATAAAGGTAATCTCATTTAAAATGAAGTTTGGGGTTGGCAGCTAGACTTTTGGTGGTGAAGATGATGCCGTCTATACAGAAGTTGAAATATAATGATCTATACCTGAAATTTAAACAATATGATAAATCAATGCGATCTCAAGAATAAAAAACAAAGGAAAAGAAAAAGAAAATGAGGCTGGGGGGCCAGAAGGGAGAGCTCTCACACACTACTGCTCAAATCAATTACAGGAAGAAACATCAGTGACAGACTCAAAAGGAAGACGTATATTACGTCCCGACAAGAAATGGTCCACCTCAGTGACTCAGCCAATGACACTCCTCACTGCCCTGAACTCTCGCTTTCCACCAATGGACTTTTGTTCAATGCAACCCCTCATAACTTCCTATTTTTTCTCTGTAAAGTAATATTTCTCTCCTTTGTTTGCTGGACTTGCTTATGGCTTTTGCTATAGCTTGCTTACCCTGAATTACAATTCTTCTCCTGTTCCTAAATAAACCCATTTTGCTGGTGAAATATCGGGCTGTTTTACTTGTTTAGGTCACCACACTCTTGCTAAAGATTTCGCACTATTCTTAGTAATTAATCTCTCCAGATCATATCTTGTCATATTATAGACACACACGTTCCTTTTGGAACGAAAAACTCCTTTCATTTTTAATCTCTGATTCCAGGTTGAAAACAAAAATTCCTTTGATTTTTAGCAATATGAGCTACTTAGCTCTTATTTGCTTTCATATCTGTTTTACAAATGTACACGCTTATCTTACTTTTCAAGATCAAAATAACAATTAAAATGGTTTCCTAAATAAAACAGCAGTCTCTCCCTAAAGGAATTGTGCCATCCCCCAGAACACAGGAATTAGTGACATTGTTATGATGTCACTTGATATCACATTCATGTTGTCAAACTTCATCTCATCTATACAGGAAAAGACGTATACTTTCGGACACCAAAAAGTGACACATCTATTGTAAATAAAAATGTCATAAGTTATTAAAAGTAAATGATTAAATCAGGACATGACCGAGGTTAGGGTGAGGACAGAGAATTAGAGTTGTTCAGATCCTGTTCTTATTTAAAATGTTGATGTTTTGTTGATTATGGGTTTTTTAGCCTTAATTTAAATTTCAAAATAATACATTATATTATTTATCTTAATCACAGAAATTTTTAAGCTCTATACCCACAGCAAGTGCTTGTCTCCCCTCACCTTAGTCTTGCCCCCTTATCAGGTGTCTCTGGATAAATGTATTTTTATTCTGCAAGGTCTGTTTCTCTTTGCAATCTGGATTCTCTAGGAAATGCAAGGAATTAATTTGGAGCTAAAGAACAATTACTCAGAAGTAAATTATAGGTAAATTGAGTGAAGAGTTAATGTAGAGAAACACGGAGCCATTTACACATACAGACTACCCTAGCCCAACTGTAGATTTAACTACCAAACTCTCCCAAGGAAGAGACTGCACATGAGGGAAGAATCCCCGTTATTCCCTGGCAGCCTACGGTCTCTTTCTTTTGGCGTTTGGTCCCCTCTCCCTGTGTTCCATGTGTTATTGTCTTCATTTAATCATGCTTTCAACGAGGACTTGTTTCCCCCCTGCACCTACTTGCATCGTGTGATGTCCACATGGAGAGAAACACTTTATCCCACTCAGCTTTGCCATCCAACTAATAGTAATTTATGAAGCAGTGTCTCCCTCAACCACCAGCATATAAATGAACAAGATAGAGTCCAGATGCATAGAGATCTTATAGCTCCACAGAGAATGAGAAGCTTATCCCCATGTGCACTAGGTATGGCTGAGGAAGAAGCCCACACCACAGGAAGTGAGGAAGGGGTGAACATGGAGGAGGAAGGGCTGCTTCCTATGCGGATCAGCCATGGTTTCCCGAAGGAAGGAGGCAGTGATCGAGTGGCGACAGGATGAATGAGGCACACATCTGAGGGATGATGGGGCAGGTGAGGGCAGGAAGAACAAGGCACACCTGACAGGACAGCACAGGCAGTGACCGGGGAAGGCCAGGTGACCATCGCCCTGAACAGCTCAGGAGGGTCCCACGTGGTGGCCCTGGTGGTCAGTATGGGGAGCTTAAAGGGGATCCTCAAGGAGTCTGGAGATCAGCCTGCCTGATCAAACACCACGCAACCACCACAGTGACCAGGAGGCAAGATTCTTTGTCTTTGAACAAAGCAGTTTAATGTGGGTTAAATTTTACATGTTTTTGTGAAGGTAGCAGTTTCTGACTCCACATCTGTCACAGCAGTTTCTCCGCTTTCTATTACTTCTTTCTGCAGCATTTTGACCCAGGCAAGATACAAGTGCCGATCTGTTTTGACCCTGGAAGGCACTTAGGGGATATGCAGAAGCCTCCATTCTGAGAGCAACTGAACGAAGTTTCTATGCGTGCAGTAAAACCTGAAAAAGAAATAAAAAGGACAAAGTAGTGTCAGAAACCAAAGCACAGAGTCAGAAAGGCACACCTTGAGCAGATGCTCAGGGCTTCCCTTCCCGAGGCTGCGGCTGTTCTGTCCCACAGGCTGACGTGCAGTTTTCAGACAGAGGCTGGCAGCGCGGAGGTTCCAGGGGGGCCTCGCGTTTCTAGAAGCAGAACGCTGTGCTCCGCGGCCCAGAGCCTGGGGTCTGCGGAGGGCTCTGTGCGAGTTCAGCTCCCCCCACAGGGAGAATCCCTCCACGGTGTGCGAAGACGGTTCTCACACTGGCCAGAGGTTTGAGAACCAGAAATAGCCAGCTGCTGTCTGTTTTTATTACTTTGTTTTCGAAACCATGTACTTGATTAAGTGTCTCAGCTGAAATTGGAAAATAAAATGCAGTTTAAAGGGTAGGAATTGTTTAACGAGAACTTATCTAAGTATCTTACGATCAATAATAACGATGGTTAAAATCACCTTTGTAGTATTGTCTCTAATATCTGAGAACTATCTCATATGTGGTCTGAGTCTCACATGCCTTCGTTCCCTGCCTCTGTCATTTCTGCCTTCTCATCTTCCTCCTATTCCTGTCTCCCTGATTTGTTTTCCCTCCTCCTTCCCTCCCTCCCTACTACTGTTCCAAGTGTTGGAATATTCTTGTGAACAAAATTGATAGAATATTTCAATGTAACTTCTAATTAACAGTTATCTCAGGTCCCAGCCTCACATTTTCTCTCTCCCTCCAGCTCTCCATCCCTCTTTCTATCTCTTCCTCTCTCCTTGGTCCTTCCTTTTTGTCTGTTTACATAATGATAAGGATAAAATAAATGTTAGGCATCCAATTTTAACAGCTGCTTCTGTCGGACTGCCTCCCAGTGTGAACTGAGAGTAAGGCTCTCAGGGGTGTGTCCTCGAGGACATTGGAAGCTGCTGAGACAGAGGCACAGGGGAGTCCCCAACAGCAGATCCCAAAGCGCAGTCTGGGCTTTGTTGTTCTCTGGGATTCTCCATTAGCCAGAGACTCCACTCTTTAACTATAAAGATTTATAATGTGACTTTTCTGCACTTCTGTTCTTGGGCAAAATCAAATTACTTGCTTTTATGAAAAAAAGAAAAGTCATATAACAGAGGCGTCCTCTGTTATGCAGCAGGTCTGGTATGACAAGCAGCGAGGAGAGGAGATTTACCAGCTGTCTGGCTCCTTCAGATTGGCTGAGAAAAGGTTGTGAACTGTGCCATAAGGTTCGTAAAGTCCTTTCATGTTGAAGGACAAGGTGTCTGGTTCTCATAAGCAATCCATATAATCTATTTGCTCTAAGAATGTGTGGAGAAGAGAGAAGAGGGGGGACGGAGAAAGAGAGAGAGTGAGAGGTAGATGGATAGACAGATGGAGAGGGAGAGAGAAAGAAAGAAAGAGAGAAGGAGAGAGAAAAAGAGAGATAGAGGGAAGGAGAGAGAGAGGTGATGGACAGAGAGAGAAGGAGATAGGCTGAGAAAGAGAGAAGGAAAGAGAGAGAGAGTAGGAGAGAAGGAAGGAGAGGGAGAGAGAAAATGGAAGAAAGGGAGAGGGAGAGATAAGAGAGAGAGACTCCCTCCTATTCTTCCATTTGTTCAGCCCTGTGTTCCCCTGGCCCACCTTACCTGGAACAGGCAACAGGAAGACAATGAGGAACGCAAGGAGAAAATGAAGGATCCTCATGCTGATGGCTGGTGAGCTTAACAGCAAGCTGAGTCTGGACAGGGAGCTGAGCCTTGCACCTTATAAAGGTTCCAGGTTGCCAGCAGAATTTAGTATTGACTGCGTGTTTCGTAATTACAGTGACTAACTAGAACGTCTTAGCTGGTGTGTTATGGGAATGGCCTTGAGAGCACAAAGAACACTCAGTCTCCCTTATGCAAATTAGGAGGTGGGAAATCCCAGAAAAGCCTCTCCTGCCTTAGGCACCAGAAACTTCTTGTTTAGTCCAGTTCCTGTGGGGCATCCATGGGGTGAGGGACGGGGTGTGTCTCCGTGTGGGAACAGACTTCCTGGTGCTCATTTGCCTGCCCCATGGAACTTTCAATCTGTCAATTTGGTTTTTCCTGAGTCTGGGGACAGTCTTGGGCCAAACTAGGAGCTAGTTTCTCTAGTTCCATCACCCCTGGACATCTTCAGCTCCTGGGGATGAAGGATGGCTTTCTCAAACCCAGCATGCCTAGAGGCAGTCATGGTTTCTCACAGCACAAGGAGGGCTTTGGGCGCTAACAGAAGATGGACATGGTGGGCCTGACCCTCCCTAGGTTATAACAAGATGGTAACATTCATGTGAAAAATCCCTAAAATTTACCATTACCCCATGTGACAGTGGATGAGGCAAGTAGGGGCTCTGTTTCTCTTTTTTAGAGAAAGAATAGGAGGATGAAATTGTGACTAGACACATGTCCTCAGAGTGTGTGAATCAGAAAGCAAGGAGAACACTTGTAGCTTCAGTTTACTGGGTAGCTCAGGCAACACTCAGCTACAGAGCGTCCACACTTTGAGAGCCAGGGTGTTATTTGCTTTTCAGAGATGTCAAAGCCAAGGATCTACATTGCCATTGGGATCTTGTGGAGAAGCACTGAGTGGACTCCAAGTCGCCCACACTCTTTCCCGGCTGTTAGTGGGTCCCAGTTCTGAAGGAGCCCACAGAGTTGCAGGCTTGTGCGAGGTCTCCCAGTGTCAGTCGAACCCTCACTATTGCTCTGAGACGCAGCAAATCAGATGTTGGTCACTGGAAATGCTCAGGGTCCTGTGACCAGTGCTCAGTGGGTAGGGTTTTTCTGAAGGAATATAAATTGCATTAATCCTGGTTTACATACCAGAAGGGACAAGCTAGCTTTCTAGGGTCATTTTTATAAGGGTACTAATCCCATCCAGGTGGGCTACACCCTCATGACTTCATCACCTCCCAAAGGCACCTCCTCCTAACACCATCTCATTGGGCATTAGGTTTTCAATATATGAATTTCAGGGGGAAGAGACATGAACAGTTAGTCCATTGCACCATGTAAGATAACATATTCACAGGTGATAAGGGTTAGGTCATGGACATATTTTGGAGATCATTATTCTGCCTACCACACCTAGTAAAAATAAAACTCAATTGTGCACTAAGCAAATCCTTTGGTCAAAACATTGTCTTTAAGGAGAAACATTTCAATGATCTATAGGTATATCAGATAAAATACAGGATGCTTAGTTAAATTGAAATTTCAGATAAACCACCAATAATCTTTTAGAATATGTATGTCTCAAATATTATAAAGGATATACTATGCCAAAAAATTAGTGATTGTTTATCAGAAAATTACATTTGACTCTGTGTCTTGTATTTTTACTTACTAAGTCCATCAATCCTAGTCATTTTGCATTAATAACAGATATGTGTTTATTCTAAGTTGTCCATCTGTGAGACCAAAAATAAGAAAATAACATTTAAGGTTATTTCAAAGGTCTTTTTGTTTTGTTTTGTTTTGTTTTAAGGTATGATTTTTGTGGGATTAGCCCTCAGCTTACATCTGTTGCCAATCTTCCTCTGTTTTTTTCTCTTCTCTCGAAAGCTCCACTACATAGTTGTATATCCAAGTTGTAGGTCCTTCTAGTTCTTGTGTGTGGAACGCCGCCTCAGCATGGCTTGACGAGCAGTGCTAGGTCTGTGTGCAGGATCCAAACTTGCAAAGCCTGGGCTGCCAAAGCAGAACACAGGAACTTAACCACTATGGCACTGGGTGGGCTGACACAAGTCTCTTTTTACAAGAAGTTCTTAGCTTCCTTGGTGCATCATCACCCAAAATTGGCCTATACTTAGATCCTTTTAGTATTTCTTCAGTGGACTGTCATTATCTTTCTTTGATCGAGTGCTTCACTTGAAATTATTCTTTTTTTTTTTTTTTTGCGGAAGATTAGCCCTGAGCTAACATCTGCTGCCAATCCTCCTCTTTTTTGCTGAGGAAGACTGGCCCTGAGCTAACATCCGTGCCCATCTTCCTCCACTTTATATGTGGGGTGCCTGCCACAGCATGGCTTGACAAGCAGTGCCATGTCTGCACCCGGCATCGAACTAGCGAACCCTGGGCCACCAAAGCAGAAAATGCACACTTAACCACTGCACCACTGGGCCAGCCCTTGAAATTATTCTCTTTAAAGCAGCTACTCCTCTATTTTACATTCATTGAGGGGTGGGTGTTAGGATGAAAAGCCCTATAATACCAAGAGTGCTGGGAGATCTGCAACATAGCTGACAATATCCATTATTGTATAAGTCCTCTTGAGGAATTAGAAGATTTCTAATGGTACTTCAAGACACAGAATACAATATCTGAAATAAAAATCACAGTGGATGGGTTTAACAGCAGATTGTCCAAAGCAGGAGGGGATCTGAGGATTAGAATACACATCAAAGGAAATTTCCAGATCAAAGCGCAGAGAAATAAAATCAAGGAAAATACAGAAAATAGCATAAAATACATATGAGAGCACAGTGAGAGGTGTAATATATGTGTAATTCTATTCCCAGGAAGAGATGAGACAGAGGACACACAGCAGGAATTCTTGAGGAGATAGTGTCTGGAGATGTTCTAAAACCAATGACAGATAATAATCCGCATATTGAAAAAGCTCTGCAAAATACAAACAGGATATAGACAAAGAAAGCTGTACCTGGAGTTATCAGAGAAAAACCCTGTTCCTTGCATGAGTCTGGTTATTTAGTTTACACATAGTTGGAGTAAAGATCATGTCCTGATCTTTTTAGAGTAAGGCAGATGAACTCAATAAAAATCAGGAACTAGCTGCAGGGCTTAACACACTTTCTCTTTTTTTTTTTTTCTCATGAGACTTCAGCATAACAGGATAGGTATGATCTTCTACTTTTAAGTCATAATTTAGCAGATTTAAAGAGTTAGAGTGAGACGGAAGTTGGCTGGTTGGAAAGCAGTCTGCCAATGCTCCAAATTCCAAGGTTATCCTGTGTTTTTGTTTGTTTGCTTGTTTGTTTTGGCGAGGAAGATTGTCGCTGAGCTAACATCTGGGCCAACCTTACTCTATTGTGTATGAGGAATGCCACCACAGCATGGCGGGATGAGCAGTGCGTTGGTCGGCTCCCAGGATCTGAAACCATGAACCTTGTCCTGCCTAAGTGGAGCATGTGAACTTAAACATTACGCCACGAGGCCAGCCCTGATTTCCTGTTTTTTAAAGATCCAAATTAAGTAACTCCAGCTCCCATCCCTTATAAGTTCAGGTAAATATTCAAATCATTCTCAGGATTCCCAGTTTGTGCTCATGCTCACAAGATTTTGTTCAAACACCCTCTTCCAGCTTTTCCATAACCTTCTCTGGCCAATTTCATCTCACTTCCTGTAGTTACCACCCTCTTGCTTCTCTGGGGGATCAAATCCATCTGCCTCAAAATGTGCCTCTTTGTCAGATTTTCTTTTTTACTGTTTTTTTGTTCCTGAGGAAGACTCACCCTGAGCTAAATCTTCTGCCAAACTTCCTCTTTTTGTATGTGACCTGCTGCCACAGCATAGGCCCTGGTAAATGAGTGGTGTAGCTCCACGTCCACAAACTGAACCCAGGCCACCAAAGGGGAGCGTGTCAAACTTAACCACTAGGCCACAGGCCCTGGCTCTGCCTTGATTATTTTGAAGAACAAGCAACTTTGACCTTCCCCTAACTGCCTAAAAGAATGTAAGATTTCAGGCCTGTTTCAAGAAAGAGCAAGTACCATTAGACAATATTGTCTACAGATGACCCAGCAACACTGGTTTCACAAACATTTGCATTTCCATCTCCATGTAAATTGCCTTCTTCCCCTTGGAAGCACAAAGACACTAACCCCAACATCCTCCTTTGTCTTTAGCTGAAAATGGTATTTAACGGGGTGGCTTGGCCATTCTGCGAATTACTCAGCTTTACTGGGTTTCCCCTATGTACACATGTTATAAAGCATAGTTTGATTTTCTCCTATTGTGTCTCATGTCCATTTAATTCTTAGAGCAGCCAGAAGGATCTAGAAGGAAAAGGGATTGTGTTCCTCCCCTACACTTCATACCTTTTGCCAAGCACGATTGAGGCTCTCCCCCATTTCCTAAGATTTCACAATCAAAAAGCGATTGAGTGAAAATGTAAAATTTGAAGATAATTGTTTATGGTTACTACATAGAAATGTCCAAAAAAGTGAAACTCAGAATACTCTTGTGAAACAGAATGAAAGAAACTTCAATTAAAATGAAGTCAGGGGCTGAAAACTAGACTTTTGGTGGTGAACATGTTTCAGTCTATGCAGAAATTATAATATACTGATATATATCTGAAATTTATATAATATGATAAACCAATGTGATTAAAGAGAAAGGAAAAAAAAAAACAGAAAATGAGGCTAGGGGATCACAAGGGGGAGCTCTTACACACGATTGCTCAACTTCAGTTACTGAAAGAAATATCAGTTACAGACTCAAAAGGAACAGGTGGATATTACATCCCAACAAGGAATGGTCCACCCCAGCACCTCAGCCAATGACAGCTATCACTTCCCTGAACTCTTGCTTTCCACAGTTGGATGTTTGTTCAAAACAACCCCTCTCAACTTCCTCCTTTTTGTCTATAAAGTCTATATATTTCTCTATATATAGACTTTATGAACAATATATTTCTCTCTTTTGTTTGCTGGACTTGCTTACGGCTTTTTGCTATAGCTTGCTTACCCTGAATTACAGTGCTCCTGTTCCCAAATAAACCCATTTTGCTGGTGAAAAATCTGGCTGTTTTATTTGTTTAGGTCACCACACTCTTGCTAAAGATTTCCTGCCATTCTTAGTAATTAATCTCTCCAGTCATATCTTGTCATATTATAGACATACGTCTCTTTTGGAACCAAAACTCCTTTTATCTTTAATCTCTAATTCCAAGTTGGACAACAAAAAGTCCTTTTGTTTTTAGCACTGTAGAGTTACTTAGTTCTTACTTGCTTTATCTCTGTTTTATAGATGTAGACAGTTACCTGGTTCTTTAAGATCAAAGTAGTCATTAAAATGGTTTCTTAAATAAATGAGCAGTATCTCCCTCAATAAGTTTTGCCATCCCCCTAGAACACAGGAATGAGTGGCATTGTTATGAGGTCACTCAGTCACACATGTGTTAAACTTCATCTAATCTATAGAATCAAAGATCCATTCTTCCAGGAACCAGAGAGTGACACATCTATCACAAATAAAACTTTCACAAATTATTAAACGTAAATGATTAAATCAAGATAGGACTGAGGTTAGGGTGAGGCCTGTGAATTAGAGTTGTTCAATTAAATGTTCAGATCCTGGTCTTATTGAAAATCTTGACAATTTGTTGATAACGGAGTTTTTTGCATTAATTTTAATTTTTAAAAATTACATTATATTGGGGCTGGCCCCGTGGCCGAGTGGTTAAGTTCGCACGCTCCGCTGCAGGAGGACCAGTGTTTCGTTGGTTCGAATCCTGGGCGCGGACATGGCACTGCTCATCAGACCACGCTGAGGCAGCGTCCCACATGCCACAACTAGAAGGACCCACAACGAAGAATATACAACTATGTACTGGGGGGCTTTGGGGAGAAAAAGGAAAAAATAAAATCTTTAAAAAATAAATACATTATATTATTTATCTTAATCACAAAATTTTTTGGCAGACCCTGAATTTCTGCACCCATGGCAAGTTCTTTACGTCTCTTGCCTTGGTCTTTGCCCCATTATCACGTGTCTCTACCTAGATAAAGATATTTTTATTCAACAAGGTCTGATTTCTCCTTTCAATCTGGAGTCTCTAAGAAACACAAGAAGTCATTTGGAGCTAAATAGCATCTACTTAGAGGTAAATTATAGGTCAACTGAGGTAAAAGTTAATATAAAGAGACAAAGAGTTGCTTAGATAAACAGGTGGCATCAGCTCAACCCTACAGTTAACTACCCAACCCTCCCAAGCAGAAGACCGCAGGGTGAGGGCAGTATCCCACTGTTCTCCGGCTGCCTATGATCTCTTTCTTTTGGTGTTCAGTCCCCTCTCACTGTGTTCCATACCATATTCTCTTCACTTAACCAGGCTTTCAACAAGGACTTGTTTCCCCCCATCACCTACTGGAATCGTGTGATGTCCACATGGAGAAAAACACTTTACTCCACTCAGCTTTGCCATCCAACTGAAAGTAATTCAGGAAGCAATGTCTGCCCTCGACAGCCAGCACATAAAGCAGTAACACAACCTTCCCCCCTGCCACCCCCCGCCCATAGAGGTCGTACAGCCCCACAGAGGATGAGAAGTTTTCCCCCATGTGCACAAGGCAGGGCTGAGGAAGAAGCCCAAAACACAGCAAGTGAGGAAGGGGGAAACATGGAGGAGGGAGAGGCTGCTTCCTGTGCGGATCAGCCATGGTTTCCTGAAGGAAGGAGGTGGTGAGGCAGTGCGGACTGGATGAAAGAGGCACATGCACCACAGTGACCAGAAGGCAAGATCCTTTCTCTTTGAAGAAAGAAGTTTAATCAGGTTTAAATTTTACCTGTGTTTACAAAGAGAGCAGTTACTGATGCCACATCTGTCACAGCAGTTTCTCTGCTTTCTTATTAATTTCTTTTGCAGCATTTTGTTCCAAAAAAGCCACAGGTGCCGATAGGCTTCATCTCTGGAAGGCACCCAAACAACAACCATAAGCCTCCACTGCTACTACAACTGACAGAATTTCCTATGCCGGCAATAAAACCTGGAAAGAAAATAAAAAGACGAAAGAGTGTCAGAAACCAGAGCACAGAGTCAGAAAGGCGCGCCGCGTCCCTTGAGCAGATCCTCAGGGCTTCCCTTCCCGAGGCTGCGGCTGTTCTGTCCCACAGGCTGACGTGCAGTTTTCAGACAGAGGCTGGCGGCGCGGAGGTTCCAGCGGGGCCTTGCGTTTCTAGAACCAGAACGCTGTGCTGCGCGGCCCAGAGCCTGGGGTTTGCGGAGGGCTCTGTGCGAGTTCGGCTCCCCAACGGAGAGAATCCCTCCAGGGTGTGCGAAGTGGTTCTCACACAGGCCAGAGGTTTCAGACCCAGAAGCGGCCGGCAGGTGTCTATTTTTATTGTTCTATTTTCCAAACCTTTTAATGGATTAAGTGTCTCAGCTGAGATGCGAGAATAAAATGCAGTTTAAAGGGTTGAATTGTTTAATGAGAGATTAACATCGAAGTAACTTAAAATGGAAAATGACAATGGTTAAAACAACCTTTTCTAACAGTGCTTCTCGTATCTGAGAATTATCTCAGATGTGGTCTGGGTCTCACACATCCTTCAACCCCCTTCATTGCTTCCTTCCATTATTTTTGCCTTCTCACCTTCCTTGTATTCCTGTCTTCCTAACTCGTGTTCCCTCCCCCTGCCCTCCATCCCTGCAACTGTTCTAAGTGTTGGAATATAGCTTAAAACAAAATTGATGAAAGGAAAGATTTTTGATATTATTTCTAATTAACAGCTATCTCAGGTCTCAACCTCATATTTTCTCTCCCTCCATCTCTCCATCCCTCCCTTCCTCTATCCTTCCTTCCTTCATCCCTAATGCTCTGTTTCCATAACACTAAGGATAACATAAAAGTTAGGCATCCACTTTTAAAAACTGCTGTGGAAGGACTCTCAGCTGTGAATCAAGAGTATGGCTCTCAGGGGTGTGTCCTTGAGGATCTTGGAGCTGCTGAGACAGAGGCACAGGGTGCTCCCCAAAGGCAGATCCCGAAGTGCAGGCCAGGCTTTGTTGTTCCCTGGAATTCTCCATTACCCAGGGACTCCACCTTTTAACCATAAGGATTTATATTGTGACATTTCGCTCTTTTGTCCTTGGACAAAATCAAATTTCTTGCTTTTATGAAAAAAGAAAAATCACCTAACGAGAGTGTCCTTGCAATGCAGCAGTTTTAGCTCAAAGGGCAGAGAGGCGATGAGGTTCACAAGCTGTCTAGTCCTTCAGATTGGCTGAGAAAAGGTTGTGAACTGTGCAGTAAGGTTCCCAAAGTCAATCTTTCAATAAAACTTTCAATGAAACTTTCAATCTTTCAATAGAGATTCAACACAATCCCTATCAAAGTTCCAACATTTTTCACAGTGTAGGGGTGGAAGACATTTCCTCTACCTTCTCTGGGTTCATCTGGCCAGAGAACGAATTAAATTCACATGAGACAGAATAGCAGGAGAAAATTAAACAAAGCTTTATGAAGACCATGGCCCGGAGACTTTCTTCCGGAAGGAAGAAAGGGCACTGAAGAAGTAGGGTGTGCAGAGTGGTTATATACCCCCAAATAGGATATTTTGCATATGATTGAAATGTCCCTCCCACAATAGTCACAAGATTGCCCTGTCGGCACAGTGCTTGATGGACACAGCAGGAGGCAAGTCTATTGTCTCGAGCTGGGTGGGCACAGCAATCAGTTCCTAGCCTAAGGAAAGATGCTTAATCCTTAAAGAAATGCCAACGTTGGGAGGGGGAGGGAAGTCAGTCACAGAAGGTTACCAGACAAGCACAATAAACAAATGTAGATTTAAGTCCTTGCCTTCCCCATTGATTAAGAGTTTCTAGAGATAAGGTCATCTCCCCTTCTTCCTGGTACAGAGGGAGCTATTTCCAAAGATGGAGAGTTCCTTTACAATGTAAATGTCTCTTAACAAAAGGGTAAGCAAGTTCTACTTTTCAGTTGCTTTCCTGTCTGCAAAGAAGCCAACCTCAAATAATCCTCATGCCAAAGAGACATATCTTGGCGTGGCCAAGACCAGCCCCCACAACAGAAATAGAACAAAGAATCCTAAAATTTATATGGAACAAGAAAAGACCCCAAATAGCCACAAGATTCCTGACAAAAAAGAACAAAGCTGGAGGTATCACACTCCCTGATTTCAAAATATACTACAAAGCCATAGTAACCAAAATAGCGTGGTACTCGCACAAAAACAGACACACAGATCAATGGAACAGAATTGAGAGCCCAGAAATAAACCCACACATTTATGGACAGCTAATAGTCGACAAGGGAGCCAAGAGCATACAATGGAGAAAGGAGAGTCTCTTCCATAAATGGTGTTGGGGAAACTGGACAGCCACATGCAAAAGAATGAAAGTAGACCGTTACCTTACACCATGCACAAAAATAAACTCAAAATGGATTGAAGACTTGAATGTAAGACCCCAAACCATGAAACTTCTAGAAGAAAACATAGGCAGTAGGCTCTTCGACATCACTCTGAGCAGCATATTGTCAAGTACCATGTCTGACAGGGTGAGGGAAACAAAAGAAAACATGAACAAATGGGACTGCTTTAAACTAAAAAGATTCTGCACAGCAAAAGAAACCATCAACAAAACAAAAAGACAACCTAACAATTGGGAGAAGATATTTGAAAACCATATATCAGATAAGGGGTTAATATCCAAAATACACAAAGAACTCATACATTTCAATAACAAAAAAACCAACAACCCAACTAAAAAAATGGACAAAAGATCTGAACAGAGATTTCTCCAAAGAAGATACACAGATGGCTAACAGGCATATGAAACGATGTTCAACATCATTGGCTGTCAGGGAAATGCAGATCAAAACTACAATGAGATATCACCGCACTCTGGTCGGAATGGCTATAATTAACAAGAAGGAAACATCAAGTGTTGGAGAGAATGTGGAGAGAAGGAAACCTTTGTACACTGCTGGTGGGAGCGCAAACTGGTTCAGCCACTATGGAAAGCCGTGTGGAATATCCTCAGAAAATTAAGAATAGATCTACCGTATGATCCAGATATTCCACTCTTGGGTATTTATCCAAAGAACTTGAAAACACAAATGCATAAAGATGCACCCAACCTTGTGTTCATTGCAGCATTATTCACAACATCCAAAACTTGGAAAGAACCTAGGTGCCCATCAAGGGACGAATGGATAAAAAAGATGTGTATGTATACACAATGGAATACTATTCAGCCATAAGAAATGATGAAATCTGGCCATTTGTGACAACGTGGATGGCACTTGAGGGTATTATGCTGAGTGAAAAAAGCCAGAAGGAGAAAGTCAAATACCATATGATCTCACTCATAAGTAGAAGATAAAAACAACGACAAAGAAACACATAGCAGCAGAGATTGGATTGGTGGTTACCACAGTGGAAGGGAGGGGAGGAGAGGGTGAAAAGGGTGAGAAGGCCCATGTCTGTGTTGATGGATTGTAATTAGTTTTGGGGTGGTGAACATGATGTAATCTACACAGAATTTGAAATATATTACAATGTACACCTGAAAGTTATATAATATTATAATTCAATATTACTGCAATAGAAAAATAATTAAAAAATAATCATAATAATAGAAAAGAAACTATACACTAAAAGCTTTGGTCACCTTCCTATCTCCTATACTTGTCCACTGAAAGCAGTCTCCTTTACAGACTCCCTAATTTTGTGCATAGATTCCCACCCCTTCTTCAGCCACAGGTGGCTCTCTCCTGAAAACCTACCTTGCAATTCTTTCCTCCACTTTCACAGGCTGTCTGGTGCCTGTCCGTTCAGGCATGGTTGCCTGGGAACAGCTGCCCATTGCCAGATAATTAGGGGTCAAAGCAACAGTGGGCAGAGGGAGGGCTCAGTGGGGTGATGCACGATGCATTATGATCCTGTATTGACAGCAATAATTTTGTGGAGAGACAGTGGATGAGCCAGATTTGATTGGGATCAACCCCTGAGAGAATGAGGAGAGGAAACAGGGACTGAGTAGACACTCCTTTCAAAGTGTTTTGTTGAAAAACTAGGTGAAGACAAGAGGTATTAGATGATCAGTGATATGATGTCAAAGAAAAGGTGTTTGTTTTTAGTCTTTATAGATTCAGCGGAGAGGGGTAAGATAGCAGATGAGACTCTTGCCATGAGGAAGCTAGAGAAAGGAGAACCAGGACCCAAGTGGAAAGGTCACCTTAGACCAGAGCATGACCCCAATAGTTCATGATTCACATAGAAAAGCCATCTTCTTTTCACTACTGAAATCTGAAAGGTATTCCTCCCCGCTAGAGTCATAAGACACTTAGAAATGTTTTGACAATAAAACATTAACAGACTTTATAGGGTAAAAGTTAAAATTTTGGAAAAAAATTAAAAATTGAAATCCCAATAAAGAAGATGATAAAAGTATAGTAAACAGTAGGATCAAAGTTTGCATGATAATAAAATAAACTAAAAATAAACAATAAAAGAGAGAGACGAGATGAGATATTAGATTAAGGTAAAGAAGAGAACCAATGAGATGAAAAGGGGCAAAAGTGTGCTGTTGTTAATGAACAGAAATTCAGAACTAGGATCAAAACTGAAAAAATGTAAACTGGTAGAAGAATAAGGATTTTGGAAGTCAAAGGAAAAATTGAGTATTGGCAAAGAGATTAAAGTTTTGTTTTAATTCCTGGGCTAAGAGAAACTATTGAAGGCTTCTAAGAAAATTAACATTTGGAAACATGGACTGTAAGATGTCTTTCAAGCTATCACAAACTAATTCTCATGGGGCTAAGGAAGAGTTTGCTAAAATTTAATGTGACTTCATCAGACAATGAAGCCTTGGGCGACAGGACTAAAATCCCAATGGTGAGATTTTCTTCCCTTTCCAAGGCGGTTGGAGGTGCATTTTTGTGCAGGTGTCTTTGTGGAACCCGTGAAACCACAGAACATGGATGGCATGCCCTGGACCTCAGCCTAAGAGCAGAATTCTGACAAATAAACTCCAAAGAGCGGTCTTGAAATGAAAACCTTTCATGTGACTTGAAGCCAAGTGACCCTCTGAGGGAGGAGAAGTTGCCAGATGTCCGATGGGAATTTGATTTAATAAATATAAAATTGTGTACAATCTTCTACAATGTTGGCGGTTTTTCAATATTTTGTTTGTGGATCATTAAACAAATCTAGGTTTTGGATCTTTGGTGCTATACCCTTTATGCTCATAGCATTTAATTTTTAAGTCGTGAAAAAAGGCTGTAGAGTTTAAGAAATAAATACCTTAACAAAACCAGAAAGAAAATAAAAACAAAAAACAGTAGGCTATAAGGAAACATCAGAGCAATTTAGCTTTGAGAATCAAAACTATTTCTGGAAATTCATCTCCAAATAACAAAAGTAAGTTGCTGCTTAAGTGTAAATATTTGAGCCCACAATGCAGGCCTTTCTTTAAAACAGCACTAAATTTCCATTTTCCTTGTTATGTAAGTCTGCCTCAACGTATTGTCTCATTGGGAGAATATTGCAAGGAGACCAGTGGGACGAATGCTGCCCCATAGGACTTTCTGCAATGATGGAAATATTCCACATCTGGATCTCCAGTATGGCAGGCATTGGCCACATGTGGCTGTTGAGCACTTGAAATGTGGCTGATGTGGCTGAGGATCTGAACTTATAATTCTATTTTCAGCATTTTTTTCCTTTTAACCCATTATAGAGCCATTATTAGTCCATACTACAGGTGAGGAAATTAATTTCAGAGTCAAATCTTTATCTAAGTTCACGGAGTAAACAAGTGACTTCTAAGGCAAATCTCTCTGATGATAAAAAGTAATTCTCTCATTTTCTATGCTGTATTTTCTCTCAGCTGACCAATCTAGGATGTTTGCTGCCTGGGCAGGCAGGAGAGCAACAATTTGATCACGTATATCCCCCTAGACAAAGCATTTCTAGTCTAATTGTGTTGAATGATATTATATTATATTACATATGTAATATATATATTAAAGAGCTGTGTAAAGATACACAGACAGACATAAAGACTGCATAGATGTGGATCTTGTCAATATTAAATTCCCTCAACTGAGAGAGACCAAGAGCCATTTCTTATCTCTTTCCTCTTAACCTCTGTTGCTTTCCTCTAGAGTCCCATGGTACATTTTTATTTAATTACATCTTCATTACAATGTTTCCTCCCAACATTTATTTGTTAGACTACATCTATATTAAGAAAAAAAAAAACACTAAATGGTTATACTGAAATTTGTCCAATTCAATTTTATGTAATTCTATGGAAATTCATTGAAATAAAAAATGTCACTGTCTACAAGACCTTGCAGCTAAATGGAATATTTAAAACAAACATAGAATCACAGAAAGGTTGAGTAAGAGCATGTATTAAAAGGAGCAGATCCATGTGCTGCTCTGGGGGAGGAGAGATTTTCTTCATTGGTGAGTTGGCAATTGTTTCATGAAGGGCACGAGATCTGAGCTAGGTCTTGAAGGATGAGTCAAGTTTGTAGTAATCTAGTTGGCTCTAGGAGGTGGCATGCCAAGCAGCTAGAACAGCAAGGGCAATGCATAGAGAACAGAAAAAGAAGGGATAGATGAGGTGTCAGGGGTTCACTTTGCCTGGAGCTTATATTGTAATACTGCAAGTCAGCTGTGCCACACTGTGGAGCTGCTGAATGCTAGTGTGAAGAGTATTTAATGTGGAGGTAAATGAGGGGTGATTAGGGATCTTTTTGACTGCCCTGTGTGAAATACCACACAATAACCAGAGTTGCAGTCAGGTTCTCTGATTCTGAGCAAAGTGATTTAATTGGGTTTATAATCTATGAATATGTATTAGGGGAGCAGTTTCTCTCTCCACAGTGTTCTCAGCAGCTGGCTTTCTTTATTCCTTTTTTGCTCTTCTGCAGCATTTTTGTGTGGGTAGAAGATACCAGCCAATCTCTTCCCATTTAGGAGGGATCCTGAATGGAAAGCAAAAGCCCCTGTTCCCATTGCAAGAGAAAGGAAATAGGACTCTTCTGGAGAAAACTGGAAAGCAAGGAGAGAACACAAAGAGATGTTCCAGCACCATTTCAGGAAGACTCAAAACATGAGTCATTGTCCCTCTTCGTAAATCCTTGTGGGATGAGCTTCATTTCTAAGGATGGGACTACATGACCCCGATGATTTTGACATGGGATCATGATTTCTTGTAGACAATTTTCTGACAAAGGGACTGGATACTTGTTCTTGAAGAAGCAATTGGCTAAAGGTTCTGATTTGTGGGCGAGTGGCTTGGGCCACTAGGCGGGTTCAGGTAGAAGCTCGTGGCGGGTTTCCTGCAAATCTGTCCCCACTGCAAGGAAGTCAGCTGGAGGCTGCTGGAAGTCAGCAGTGACCAAACACAGGTCAGAGATCTCAGTTCAGAAAAGGCAAACAGGAGTGCATTTGTTGGTTTTTCTTTTTCCCAAATCATCTTGTTAGTTGAGTTTGAGTTTAGGGGGGAAGAAACTTGAACTGATTCATAAACATTTAATCATCAGAGTGCTCTCACATGACCTTAACAGTATGCTCCTTTCTCAAGTTCCTTCTCTCTTCTTCCCTTATCCCTCTCTTGCTCCCTCCAGTTATTCCTGCCTTCCTTTTTCTTTAGCTGTTTTTCAGCTCCCCTACTTTATTTGTTTTACTTCAATTACTGTAAGTGTCAGGACAAAATGAAAGAGGGCAACCAAGTAAATGAAGCTCAAGCTCACCTGTGAACCTAAGAGAAAACAATTTTCTCCAGATGATTTCCAATGTGAAGAGACTACCTGGGACACACATGGCAAAGGTTTCCAAAATGTAAGATGGGACCCAAGTCATATTATGAGTTTCTCTAGGCATCCATAGACTCCACCATTTAATTGTAAAAGGATAGCCTGAATTTCTATTCTTGGATAACACTTAGTTTATGCTTCAAGTTTATGTATTGCACTTTCTTGCCATTAAAAAGTGGTGAGATTTCAACAATTATTTTATCTGTTAGGTTAGGTTAAGAAAAAACAAGACTCTGAAAAATTCTTTAAATTTAAGATGTTATGCACCTTCAATGTTAAAGACAATGTGTTTAATTTTAATGAGCAGTTCAAATAATCTATTTAGTCTAGAGAAAGAATGCCTAAGAAGCTTCAGTTTACCCTCAAATTATTTCTAGCCTCTTACTTCTCAGATCCATCTTACCTGGAGCAGGAATGAGAATAAAAATGGCATTAAGAAGAAAAGATAATCAATCATCATAGCTGATGGGTGACAAACTCATTGACTAGCCAAGCATGAAGAGCAAAGTGATTCTTTTCCAGTTTTTATAAAGATTATGGACCATGGTTACTTCAGAAGTGATGTTTTCAACTCTAATAAAATTTTACAGTGAGGAAAATGGAGCAGCTTTCCTCCTGACTCTCATGACTTGCTCTTAGAACATATAACACTGAGCTTAGGGGCATTTGCCTCAGAAATTGCATCCTGCTTCCGTTTGGAATAGAGAAAGCCTATCCGCAAATGAGTTCCTTCTGGTAGTGGATATGGACGGGGTGGAGCTAGGTTGAGTTTGTGTTCATTTACTAGCAATACTAGAACAGGTAGCCTGGGTTTAATCTGTCCCCATTGTGGTACTTTGATGCTCCCAAATTCCGGTCCTTTCCCAAGAGACAGAAGACAGAATGAGGTCAAAATGGTTTTCAATTCAGTAAGCCTGGGGCATATTCAAGCCTGGACGTGACCAGGACTTGCTCAGAGCAAGACACTCCATAGATGCTCTTGGTGTTTGTATAGGACAGAATAGGCTAAATTTTGGTGCTGACGGAAGAGAGAAAATGTGGGTTATCTTCAACTGGCAAATGATGCCATGACACATGAATATTCACGCAATGTTAAAATTCATGTGAACAGCATCTTAAATTTAACATTGACTAAATACTATAGAGATAATTAGGATGCTATTTTATTTCTTATCTGTACATAAAGAGAATGTTGGGCTAAAGTAACTGAATGGATTGCCACCATGTTAGAGTACATGAGACTTTCTATGCAAATGAGGATTCTAGGAAGGTACCTTTGTGATGGCAGGTTATTTACGGTTTATGATCATTCATGTCAAAAACCCAAGTGACACTTGTAGGCATTTAAGGGAACTCATTGTTTCGTGTGGTTGCAGTTTGCTTTATTTATCTTAAAATAGCCCTTTGGTGATATGTGACGCATTAATAAAGATTAAACCTTGAACTGTAAGAATAAACCTTCAATAGCATAAATTTACTCTTTGTCAAGTGTATGAGGAAATGTCTTTTTGGGTAGTGAACTTCCTGGAGATGTGAAATCGCAGAACACTGACAGCAAGTCCTACACCTCAACCCAAGGCTGTGCCTGTTCAAAATAAATCCAAATTACAAATCTAAAAAAACAGGTCTTTCTTGCAATAAGGAGCTCTTGGTCCCTGATAAGGAGGGGAAAGTTGGCATGTGAACCATGGGCATTTCTACGAAAAAAGTTATTGAAAGTTGAGTCCAATATATGCAGGTTTTATTGGTTTCCTCTCCATGAAAAAATGCAAGTCTCCATCTTGTGTATGCTCAGTGCAGGACTTTAAACTAACAGCATATTAGTTTCCTATTGCTGCTGTAACAAATCACCAGAGCTCCGAGCCTTAAGACAGCACACAGTTATTATCTGGTGGATTCTGGGGATCAAATGTCCAAAATGGATCTCCCTTGACTAATATCAAAGTTTTGGAAGGAATGTGTTCCTTCTGGAAGATCTAAGGAGGATCTGTCTTTTTCCCTTGTCAAGCTTTAGAAGCTGCGCACATTCCTTGGCTGTGGCCCCTTCCTGCATCTTCAAAGCCAGCAGTGGCTGTTTGACTCTGTCTCACATCACATCTCTCTGACACTGACTGTTCTGCCTCCCTCTTCCACATTTCAGGTTCCTTGTGATTACATTGGATCCATCCAGAGAACCTCCCTATTTTAAGGTCAGCTGAGTAGCAACTTTATTCCATCTGCTCCTTTAAATCTCATTTGAGAAGTGTCTTAGCCTGTTCAGGCTGCTATAACATAACTACCATAGAACAGGTGGCCTGTAAACAATAGAAATTTATTTCTCATAGTTCTAAAGGCTGAGAAGTCCAAGATGAAGACACTGGCATTTCAGGTGTCTGATGAGCGTCTGCTTCCTCATAGACTGTGTCTTCTCACTGTAGCCTCACGTGACAGAAGGGACAAGCTAGCTTTCTAGGATCCTTTTTATAAGTGTACTAATCCCACTCATGAGGTCTCCACTCCCTCAAGACCTAATCACCCCCAAAAGGCACCTCCTCCTGACACCATCATCTTGCACATTAGGTTTTCAACATTTGAATTTCAAGGCAGGAAGAGACATAAACCTTTAGTCTATTGCACCATGTAAGATAATATACTTACGGGTTCTAAGGTTAGGACACGGACATATTTGGGAGACCATTGTTCTGCCTATCACACCTAGCAAAAATACACCTCAGTTGTATAATAAATAAACACTTTGGTCAAAACATTGTCTTCAAGGAAGAACACTTCATTGATTTATATGGTTGTTAGATAAAATACAGGATGCCTAGTTAAATTTAAATTTCCAAAAAGAACATGACAAATCTTTTAGAATATGTAATTACCAAATGTTGTACTGGATATGTTATGCCAAAAAATACTGTGGTTGTTTATCAAAAATTCACATTTAACTAGGTGTCCTGTATTTTTACTTACTTAGTCTGTGAACCCTAGTGATTTAGCATTAGTAAACCAGATATGTCTTTATTATAAGTTATCTATCTGTGAGAGCAAAAATAAGAAAACCAGACTTAAGGTTATATCACAGATCTCTTTTTAAAAGAGGTGCTAAGTTTCCTTGATATTTCACCTCCCAAAATTGCCCTATAGTTAGATCTTTTTAGTATTTCTTCAGTGGATTGTCATTATCTTTCTTTGATCAAGGCTTCACTTGAAATTATTCTCCTTAAATCAATTACTCTGCCATCTTAGATTCTTTAAGGGGCAGGTGTTAAGATGAACAATCCTATAATCCCAATAGGGCTGGGAGACCTGCAAAATAGCTGACAATATCCATTTTTGTATAGGTCCTTTTGAGGAATTAAAAATATCAAATGGTGATTCTAGAACTTAAAATATAGTATCTGAAATAAACATCACTGTGGATGGTTTAACAGCAGATGGGCTATAGCAGGAGGAGCTCTTAGGATTGGAATACAGATCAGTGGAACATTTCCAATCAAAGCACAGAAAGATAAAATCACGGAAAGTACAGAAAATGGTATAAAATACATGTGAGGGCACAGGGAAAAAGGTGTCATATATGTGCAGTTCCATTCCTATGAGGAGAGGAGACAGCAGACAGACCGCAGTAGTTCTTGAGGGGATAATGCCTGGAGATGGTCTAAAACCAAAGAAAGATATTGACCCATATATTCAAAAAACTGTGCCAAACACAAAAAGCATATAGACAAAGAAAACTATACCTAGACTTATCAAAGAAAATCATTTTTTCTTGGTAAGTCTCCTCATTTGATTTAGACATAGTCGAAAAAAAGATTATTTGCTAATTTTGCACAGTTATCCAGAGAAATTCAATAAAAATAATTAACTAGCTGCAGTATTTAACATACTGTCTCTCTTTTTTATTTCTCATGATACTTCAGCACAGTAGGTAGGTAGGATTTTCTTCTTCTAAGTCACAACTTAGCAGCTTTAAAGACTGAGAGTAAGAAGCAAGTTGCCTTGGCCAGAAAGCAGTCTGCCAATGGTTTAAATGCTGAAGGTATCCAGTTTTTTTTTAATGTGTTTTTCAAAAGTGTTTTCTTAAATAAAAGGGCAGTTTCTCTGTAAACCAATTTTTCCAGCCCCCTAGAACACAGGAGTGAATGACATTGTTACACTGTCACTAAGCAACACATTTACTGTGTCAAACTTCATCTCAACTACACAAAGACGTACACTTCCAGGCAACCAGAGGGACACAGCTGTCATAAATAAAACTGTCCTACTTTACCAAAAGTAAATGATTAATTCAGGCCAAGACTGAGGTTAGAGTAAGGCCAGTGAATTGGAGTTGTGCAATTACATGATCAGATCTTGTCCTTATTTAAACTGTTGATTTTTAAAATTATGTTTATTTGCATTAATTTTAATATAAAAATATTGCATCAAATTATTATCTTGATTGCAGAATATTTTGGCGGCATCTCAAGTTTTGCACCCAAGGCAAATCCTTTGCCCTCCTCATCTTAGTCTTGGAATGATTATCAGGTGTCACTGTCTGGATATAAATATTTTTATTCAAACAAGGTCTGATGTTGCTTTTCAATCTGGAGTCTAGGAAAACCAAGAGATTACTTTGGAGCTAAAGAGCATTTACTCAGAGGTAAATTTATCTACGTTGAATGAAGAGTTAGTGTAAAGAGACAGAGAGCTGCTTACATAAACAGGCTCCCACAGGAGAACTTTAGATTTAAAGCCCAAAGCCTCCCAGAAAGAGACCACAGGGCGAGGGCAGCATCCCCATTGTTCCCAGTTCACTTATGGTCTCTTTATTTTGGTGTTCAGACCCATTTCCCTGTGTTCCATGCTGTACTGTCTTCATTTAATCAGGCTTTCAACAGGGAAGTGTTTTCCCCCAACACCTACTTGCATCATGTGACATCCATATGCAGACAAACGCTTTATCCCACTCAGTTTTGCCATCCAACTGATAGGGCCGCACACAGAAGTTGACCTGGAGGTGTACAAGGCAGGGCTGAGGAAGAAGCCCAAACCACAGGCAGTGAGGAAGGGGGGAACATGGAGGAGGAGAGGCTGCTTCCTGTGTGGATCAGCCATGGTTTCCTGAAGGAAGGAGGTGGTGATGCAGTGGGGACTGGATGAATGAGGGCACGTCTGAGGGATGATGGGGCGGGTGAGGGCAGGAAGAACAAGGCACAGCTGACAGGACAGCACAGGCAGTGACTGGGGGAGGCCAGGTGACCATCGCCCTGAACAGCTCAGGAGGGTCCCAAGTGGTAGCCCTGGTGGTCAGTATGGGGAGCTTAAAGGGGATCCTCAAGGAGTTTGGAGATCAGCCTGCCTGATCAAACACCACACAACAACCACAGTGACCAGGAGGCAAGATTCTTTGTTTTCGAAGTGTTTTAATGTGGTTTAAATTTTGCATGTTTTGCAAAGGGAGCAGTTTCTGACTCCACATCTGTCACAGCAGTTTCTCCGCTTTCTATTACTTCTTTCTGCAGCATTTTGTCCCAGGCAAGCCACAGGTGCCGATCTGTTTCATCCCTGGAAGGCACCTAATGGGAATGCATACACCTCGATTCCTGGCGCAACTAATAGGATTTCCTATGCCTGCAGTAAAACCTGAAAAGGAAATACAAAAGACAAAGTAGTGTCAGAAACCGAAGCACACAGTCAGAAAGACAGACAGCATCCCTTGACCAGATTCTCAGGGCTTCTCTTCCCAAGGCTGCGGCTGTTCTGTCCCACAGGCTGACATGCAGTTTCCAGACAGAGGCTGGCAGCGTGCAGGTTCCAGTGGGGCCTCGCGTTTCTAGAACCAGAACGCTGTGCTGCGCGGCCCAGAGCCTGGTGTCTGCAGAGGGCTCTGTGCGAGTTCGGCTCCCCCACGGAGAGAATCCCTCCAGGGTGTGCGGAGTCGGTTCTCACACAGGACACACGTTTCAGAACCAGGAAAGGCCAGCCAATGTCTACTTTTATTGCTTTGTTTTCCAAACCATTTAATGAATTAAGTGTTTCAGCTGAGATGGGAGAATAAAATGCAGCTTAAAGGGTAGGAATTGTTTAACGAGAACTTGATATCTAAGTGACTAACAATGGAAAATAAGAATGGTTAAAAAACCTTTTGTAACAGCATTTCTAGGATCTGAGAATTATCTCAGATGTGGTCTGGGTCTCACAGGTCCTTCATCCCCTCTTCGTTGTTTCCTTCCTTCATTTCTGCTTCCTCACCTTCCTCGTATTCCTGGTTTCCTAACTCATTTTCCCGCCTCCTTCCTTCTCTCCCTGCTACTGTTCTAAGTGCTGCAATATAGCTGTAAACAAAATGGATAAAATAAGGATATATTAATTTTTTTTTTTTTTTTGAGGAAGAGCAGTCCTAAGCTAACTACTGCCAATCCTCCTCTTTTTGCTGAGGAAGACTGGCCCTGAGCTAACATCCATGCCCATCTTCCTCTACTTTATACCTGGGATGCCTACCACAGCATGGCTTTTTGTCAAGCGATGCCATGTCTGCACCCAGGATCCAAACCAGTGAACCCAGGGCCCCTGAGAAGCAGAACATGCGAAATTAATCCCTGGGCCACCAGGCCGGCCCCTTAATATAGTCTTTACTTAACAGTTACGTCAGGTCCCAGCCTCACGTTGTCTCTCTCCCTCTGTCTCTCCCTCGCCCTGTCCATCTCTCCCTTCTTCTCTCCTTCATCCCTTTTATACTATTTCCATAATGCCTAGTATAAAATAAAAGTTAGGCATGTAATAGTAAAAACTGGTTTAGATGGACTATCCCCCAGGTGTGAATTGAGAGTGGGGCGCTGAGGGATGTGTCCCCCAGGATGTTGGAGCTGCTGACACGGAGGCACAGGGGTGCTCCCCAAGCGCAGATCCCAAAGAGCAGTCTGGGCTTTGTTATTCCCTGGGATTCTCCGTTACCCAGAGACCCCACCCTTTAACTACAAAGATTTAGAATGCCACCTTCTGCACGTCTGTCCTTGGACAAAACCAAATGTCTTGCTTTTATGGAAAAGGAGCAGTCGCCTAACAGAGGTGTCTTCTGTTATGCAGCAGTTTTAGCCCAAACAGCAGAGAGGAGATGAGATTTACAAGCTGTCTGCTTCCTTCAGATTGGCTGAGAAAAGGTCGCGAACTGTGCAGTGAGGTTCTTAAAGTCCTTCCACACTGAAGGATGAGGTGCCTGGCTCTCATAAGCAACCCATACCATCTATTTGATCTAAGAATGTACGAAAAAGAGAGAGAAGAGGGCGAGGGAGAGAGAGGTGGAGAAACAGAGAGAGAAGGAGAAGGTGAGACAGAAAGACAGAGAGACAGACTCCTTCCTATTCTTCCCATTTGTTCAGCCCTCTGTTCCCCTGGCCCACCTTACCTGGAACAGGCAACAGGAAGACAACGAGGAACGCAAGGAGAAAATGAAGGATCTTCATGCTGATGGCTGGCGAGCTTAACAGCAAGCTGACACTGGCGAGGAGGCTGAGCCTTGCACCTTATAAAGGTTCCAGGTTGCCAGTAGAATTTAGTATTGGCTGCAATTTTGGTAATTACAGTGACTAAATTGAACATTGTGTCTGCTGTGTCATGGGAATGGCCTTTAGAGCACAAAGCTCACCAAGTCACCCTTATGCAAATTAGGAGGTAGAAAATCCCAGGAATATTCTTTCTGCCATTGACAGCAGAAACGTCTTACTATCCTGCTCAGTTCTGGTGGGGCACGGTAGGGTGTGGGGCCAGGCCTTTCTCCATGTGGGAACAGACTTCCTGGTGCTCATTTCCTGGTCCTGTGAAGATTTCAATTTGCCAACCTTGTTTTTCCTGGAACTGAGAACAGTCCGAGGCGAACCAGGAACTAGTTTGTCTAGTTCCATCACCCCCGGACATGTTCAGCTCCCAGGGATGAAGGATGTGTTTCTCAAGCCCAGCGTCCCTAGAGGCAGTCATGGTTTCTCACAGCACAAGGACGGCTTTGGGCACTAAGGGAAGATGGACATGGTGGGCCTGACCCTCCCTAGGTTATCATGGGATGGTAACATTCACATGAAAAGTCTTCTAAAATTTACCATCATCCCATGTGGCAGATGATGAGGCAGATAGGTGCCCTGTTTCTCTTCATCAGAGAAAGAATGGGAGGTGGACATGTGACGAGACACATGTCCTCAGAGTCTGTGAATCACAAAGCAAGGACAATGCTTGTAGCCTCAGTTTACTCAGTAGCTCAGGCAACACTCAGCTACAGAACATCCACGTTTTGAGAGCCGGGGGTTATTTGCTTTTCAGAGATGTCAAAGGCAAGGATCTACCTTCCATTTGGATCTTGTGGTGAAGCACTGAGTGGACTCCAAGTCCCCCACTCTCCCTCTTGGTGTTTCCCAGTTCTGAAGGAGCCCACAGAGCTGCAGGCTTGTGCGAGGTCTCCAGGTGTCACTCGGACCCTCGCCATTCCTCTGAGAACCGGCAATGCACAGAGTGGTCACTGGATTTGAACAAAGCCCCGCGACCAGTGCTCAGGGTGGAGGTTTTCATGAGTGGAAATAAATTGAAGTAATTGTAGTTCCTTCTTCCTTATCTCTAAATGACTTTTGAGAGAGATAAACATGTATTTATATATAATTATCTTTAGATAATATATTTAGTTATTTACGGCTTTTGTAGGAGAAAACCTATATTCCAGGATCAATTTGATGTTTGCTATAATACGACACTGGAGTCAGAAGGTGAATTTAGTCACGGTCCACTGTACCTCTTCAGTTAAAATGTCACGTTTTCAGGATCCGTGGTTTGCAGTGGGACAGAGATGTTCTTAAAAAGCAGCTGTTGATGCTGTTGTGTAGCAAGATGAGTGATGACTCTCCACAGGAGGAAGTTTCTCATGGAGCATGGAGACGAGCCCTGGGCCAAGATGCTGAGTGAAGTTCTAAAGGAGTTCCCATCCAGGGCTCCAGGTGTGGTCACCAGTGGGTCATGTCCCTTGTCATGACCTTGTTTCCCTGTATGGTAAGCAGGTTGCATTGAGGAACGTGTTCATCAATCCTGACCCTGGATTCAACCTTGAGTTAGGTTGTCATGTGTCTGTTTTTTTGAGTTAGCCTTCCTAAAGAAACACCACACTTTGGAAAGAAATTGTAAGTTGCAGTAAGTTAGGGGTTTCCATCTTTTTCTATGTTGGATATCAATCCAAACTCTTATAGATTAAAATGATCATAATAAAAGTAATACGTTGCCAGTTAAAATTTCACTAAGAGAAGAGGGTGAATTTCCCTCAGCATTTTCCAAGTCGAGAGAACCACCAAAAGCATTTTTATTGATTTACTTGACAGATAACATTCTATTAGTTTCTGGTGTACAATATAATGATTTGATATTCACATAGGTTGCGATGTGATCACCAGAATAGATCTACTTACCATCCATCACCACATAGTTACAGTTTTTTTCTTATGATGAGCTATTTTAAGACCTACTCTCTTAGCAACTTTCAAATATACAGTTCAGTATTGTTAACTACAGTCTCCACGCTCGTCACATCATGGCCCTGTAACTTATTGATTTCACAACTGGAAGTTTGTACCTTTTGACCCTCTACAACTGTTTCTCCCACGCTCTACCTCTAGCAACCATCAACCTGTTCTCTATATCTATGAGTTCAGTTTTTGATTTTTGTTTTTATTTTAGATTCCACATATACATGAGAAAATACAGTGTTTACATTCTCTGTCTTAATTATTTCACTTAAAATAATGCCATCAAACTTCATCCATGTGGTCACAAATGCCAAGATTTCTGTCCTTTTTGTGGCCGAGCAGTATTCCATTGTGTATATATCCCAGATGTTCTCTATCCTTCATCCGTTGGTGGACACGTAGGTTGTTTCTGTATCTTGGCTACTACGAATAATGCTGCAATGAACATGGGGGTGCAGATAACATTTTGAGCTAGTGTTTTGATTTCCATTGGATAGCAGTATTTTCTTCTGTATAATTTTGCCCTGCCCAGATCCCAGGGCAATTGGGAAGGCCCTGTAAGATGAGAATATAAAATTGGCCAGAAATATAAAAAATCACTGTAAAATGTATCACGCGTGGGTCACTGGTCATGACTACCTGAAGGAGAAGCTGGCATCAGCATGGTTGCCTAAGGACATGGTTCTGAGTGTTCCCATCAGGAATTCCTATGACTGAAGGAGCTTCCTTTCCATCGGTGTGGTCTAAAGGGGACTCCTTTGTGGCTATGTTCATCCCGGATACAAAGCCTAAGGGCATCTTTCTCCATCAAAGGTACGGCTATTATCTTGCTTCTGCAAGGAGACCACCAGTGAAACCATGGGATGCCTCACCAAAAACCAGAGATGTAGTTATTATGGGATTGAGGGAGGGTTGAGTTTGGGTAAAATCTAAATAAATCAGCTGTTTTTTATGGGCTCAAAGCAAAACAAGTCTGTGTATAAAATGGTTACCCTCAAGCCTGGGCTGAGAAGTAGAATCACGATCCTCTTCCATAAAGAAAGACAAGTCCTGTGTCCCCAAACACCTTTTATCTGTAAATCAGTAAGATATTGAGGCAGAGTCTCTGTGGCCAAGCTGCTCAGGTCCCCAGAAAATAGTGGGGTGTCCCATCTCTAGAGATACACTTTTGAGCAGAGAAGTTTCATATCTACAACTTTACAAAACAAGGTTTCTCAGCACTGAGCCCTCAATGCTAATTAACAAAAGCAGTTTTTTTCCCAGTTCCCATTTCTCGTGGCCAGGGCCAACTTCACAGATTGTGACAGTCACACAGGGCCCTGCTTCCAGAAGGGCCCTGTGTTTGGTGTAATGCTCTGCTGCCACCACTGACATTCTGAGTAGTTTTTCTTTGAACTTGTGTTTTATGAGTGAAGTCCAGTGCAACAATGGAGCCTGCACCTGGGCAGGGCATATGCGTTCAGGATGCGTAGGCTCAGCCCACAGACGCCAAGGGCTGTGTGTGGGGGGACAGTTGGCCCAGCTGCCCAGAGCACCTATATACCTAGCGCAGCCCGGGCACCTTGAGGCTGAGGGGGTGGGCTGGGACCAGCTTTAGTGAAATGATGGCAGCTGCAGCAGCAATGGCCAGGACACTAAGACAAAGGTGGTCTCCGTGTTGAGGCAACATTGAGACTTCTGTGCCCACAGATCCGTAGAATCATTCCTGGTGCACCTGCACAGATAGTAACTCCCGGCCTGGTGCACCAAGGCAGGAACCAAAGACACTCAGGCAGTATGCTATTGTCAGTAAATTATTGAACAATAAGGATGTGCACATGGACATTCTGAAAAATCATACCAGGTGCTAAGTTTAGACATCTTCCAAGAGTTCAGAATTCTTTAAGGAGTAATCAGGATTAGAAACAGAAGTTAAATCTATGAAGATAGTCATCGTAGCCAGAGAAGGGAACTATTTTCATATGAGGCTTCAGATGAATCAAGGATCAGTAAGGAAGAAATTTTTTGAATTACTTCCTTCTTCTTATTGAAGACATAAAATAGGACTCATAAACAGGAGTTCTTAATTAAATACAAATCATTAAACCACTTTCAGTTTCTTGTGGGCCTCCACGAGTTACAGGAAATATCAGAAGAAACGTTAAAATCCCATTGTATACATTTAATTTAAAGTTAAATTCAAACTTCTCTGAAACTAATTGCTGTAAAGAGTTAACTCCTTTTATAAAAATTCTCTCAAGAATCACCAGCTCTAAAGACGTTATGTTTGGAAGTCAGGGATTGCGATGCCACCAGCTTTGCCCTTGTTTCTCAGGATTTCTTAGGCTATTCAGAGTCTTTTCTTGCCCCATATAAATTTTAAGATTCTTTGTTGCATTTCTGTGAAGAACGTCACTGGGATTCTGACTGGGACGGCATTGAGTCTGTAGATTGCTTTAGGTGGTATGGACATTTTAACTGTTTATTCTTCTAATCCGCGTGCATGGAATATCTTTCCATTTCTTTACAACATTATTAATTTCTTTCAGTAATGTCTTATAGTTTTCCTTGTATGAGTCCTTTACCTCCTTGATTAAATTTATTCCTGGATATTTTATTCTTTTTGTTGCTATTGTAAATGAGGTTGTTTTCTTGAGTTCTTGATGTGTGAGTTCATTATTAGAGTATAGAAGTGCCTCTAATTTTCGTACATAGACTTTGTATCCTGCAACTTTGCTGTGGTTGTTGATTATTTCTAATAGTTTTCCAATGGATTCTTTAGGGTTTTCTAAATAGAAAACCATGTTGTCTGCAAAGAGTGAGAGTTTCAATTCTTTAGTCCCTTTTTGGATTCCTTTTATTCCTTTTTCCTGCCTAATTGCTCTGGCCAAAATCTCTAGTACTATATTGAACAAGAGTGGTGAGAGCGGGCAAACTTGTCTTGTTCCTGTTCTCAGCGGGATGGCTTTCTGTTTCTTGCCATTGAGCATGATGTTGGCAGTGGGTTTATCATATGTGGCCTTTATTATGTTGAGGTATTTTCCTTCTATACCTATCTTCCTAAGAGTTTTTATCATGACTGGATGTTGGATCTTGTCAAATGTTTTCTCTGCATCTGTGGAGTTGATCTTATGGTTTTTGGTCTTCCTTTTGTTAATACAGTGCACCACATTGACTGATTTCTGGATGTTGAACCATCCCTGTGTCCCTGCTATGAATCCCACTTGATCATGTGGTGTGATCTTTTTAATGTATTGCTGTATTTGATTTGCCAATATTTTGTTCAGGATTTTTGCACCTATATTTATGAGTGATATTGGCCTGTAATTTTCCTTCTTTGTGTTGTCCCTGCCTGGTTTTTGGATAAGGGTGATGTTGACCTCATAGAATGTGTTAGGAATATTTCCATCTTCCTCAATTTTTTGGAATAGTTTGAGAAGAATACTATTAAATTTTCTTTGAATGTTTGCTAGAATTCTCCTGAGAAGCTGTCTGGTCCTGGACTTTTATTTTTGAGAAGGTTTTTCATTACTGTTTCAATCTATTTACTTATGATTGTTCTGTTCAGATTCTCTATTTCTTCTTGATTCAGTTTTAGGAGGTTCTAAAAGTCTCAGAATTTATCCATTTCTTCTAGATTTGCCAGTTTTTTGGTGTATAGTTTTTCATAATATTCTCTTATAATCTTTTGTGTATCTGTGGTATCTGTTGTAATTTCTCCTCTTTCATTTCTAATTTTATTTATTTGAGACTTCTCTCTTTTTTTCTTAGTGAATCTGGCTAAGAGTTTGTCAATTTTCTTTATCCTCTCAAAGAACCAGCGCCATGTTTCACTGATCCTTTTTACAGCCTTTTGTGTTTCAGTTTCATTTATATCTGCTCTAATTTTTGTTTTTACCCTCATTCTGCTAAGTTTTGGTTTTGTTCTTTTTCTAATTCTGTTAGATATACTTGAAGATTGTTTATTTAAATTTTTCCTTTTTGTTAATCTGGGTCTGTATTGCTGTAAATTTCCCTCTTTGGACTGGTTTGCCTGCATCCCATAAGAATCGGTATGGTGTGTTTTCCTTCTGGTTTGTCTCCAAATATTTTTTTTTTTATTTTTCCCTTTATTTCTTTGATGACCCATTGGTTGTTCAGTAGCATTTCGTTTAGTTTCCTCATTTTTATTCCTTTTCCAGCTTTTTTCTTGCACTTGATTTCTAGTATCATGGTATTATGGTCAGAAAACATAGTAGATATGATTTCAATCTTCTTAAGGTTATTGAGGCTTGCCTTGTTTCCCAATGTATGGTCTATCCTTGAGAATGTTCCATGTGCACTTGAGAAGAATGCATATTCTGCTGTTTTTGGATCAAGTGCTCTCTATATGTCTATTAAGTTCATCTGGTCTCATTTTTCGTTTAAGGCCACTATCTCTGTGCTGACTTTTTGTCTAGATGATCTATCACTTGATGTAAGTGGGGTGTTGAGGTCCCCTGCACTTACTGTGTTGTCAGTGATGTCTCCTTTCAGGTTTGCTAATAGTTGCTTTATGTACTTTTGGTTCTCCTGTGTTGGGTGCATACATGTTAATAAGTGTTATGTCTTCTTAGTGGATAGTCCCTCTTATCATTATATACTGCTCCTCTGTGTCTCTCCTTACCAGCTTTATCTTGAAACTGACTTTTATATAAGTATGGCAACACTTGCTTTCTTTTGTTTGCCATTAACTTGGAGGATTGTTTTCCATCCCTTCACTCTGAGCTTATGTTTGTCTCCAGAGCTGAGATGTATTTCCTGGAGGCAGCATATTTTTGGGTCTTCTTCTTTGATGCATCCTGCCACTGTGTGTCTTTTGATTGGAGAGTTTAATCCATTTATATTTAGAGTGATTATTGATATGTGAGGGCTTAATACTGTCACTTTGTCACATGTTTCCCAGTTCTTCTGCATTTCCTTTGTTTCTTGTCCAATGTATTTCAGACTACCAATTTGATTAGGTAGTTTTCTCTGTTGGTTTTCTTCATTTTCTCCCTGTGTATTGTAAATGTCTTTGTTCTAATTATTTGTTTAGTGGTTACCCTTAGACTTGTATAAAAATATATCATAATTGAGATAGTCCGTTTTCTGATTGCCTCTTATTTTCTTAGACTATACTGATTCCATCCCTTTCCTCTTCCTCTTCTAAGTTCTTTTAGTCATATCTTTTTCCATCTTCTGTTGTGAGTTTGTGGTTAAAAAGATGAAATTATTTTTGTTTTGTTGTTTTCCTTTTCTTTATCATTGATGTTAAAGTGAAGTGTTTAGTAACCTGATCCGATGGAGAGGTGTCACTTTCTCATTATTGCCTACCTATTCATCTCCTTGCTCAGGGGTTTGTAGCCCCTTTCCTATTTTTGTTTTCAGGTATGAGGGCCTTCTTGAGGATTTCTTGTAGGGGGTCACCTTGTGGCAATGAACTCCCTTAGCTTTTGTTTATCTGGGAAAGATTTTATTTCTCTGTCATATCTGAAAGATATTTTCACTGGATAGAGTATTCTTGTCTGAAAGTTTTTGACTTTCAGGATTTTGAATATATCCTTCCACTCTCTCCTAGCCTGTAAATTTTCTGCTGAGAAATCAGCTGAAAGTTTGATGAGGCTCCTTTGTAAGTTATTTTCTTCTGCCTTGCTGACCTTTGTATATTTTCTTTGTCCTTGACTTTTGCCAGCTTCACTATTATATGCATTGAAGTGGGTCTTTTTACATTGACAAAATTGGGAGATCTGGAGGCCTCTTTCACATGGATTTCCAGCTTCTTCCCAAGAATTTGTAAGTTCTCAGCTATTATTTCTTCAAACAAGGTTTCTGCTCCATTCTCCTTCTCTTCCCCCTCTGTAATATCTATAATCCTGATGATGCATTTTCTGATTGAGTCAGATATTTCTCTGAGAGCTTATTCATTTCTTTTTAGTCTTAGTTCTCTCTTCTTCTCCCTCTGAAGCATTTCTATAGTATTGTCCTCTGATTGGCTGATTCTCTCCTCCATATTATCAGCTCCTTTGCCTAGGGAATCCAGATTTTTCTTTATTTCATCCATTTTGGTTTTCATCTCCAACAATTCTGATTGGTTCTTCTTTATGGTTTCAATCTCCTTGGTGAAGAAGCTCCTGAATTCATTAATTTGTCTTTGTGTGTTTTCTTGTAACTCATTGAGTTTTTTTATGACCACCATTTTGAATTCTTTTTCATTTAGGTTATGGATTTCTGTGCCTTCAGGGTTGGTTTCTGGGTACTTGTCACGTACCTTCTAGTCCAGAGCTTTAATATACCTACTCACACTGCTTGATGGATTCTTGCTTCCTCATGGTGCTCTTATCTGGTTGCAGCTGCCATGTACTGCCACTGGGTGGGGATAAGGCACTTTGTATTCTGGGCCCAGTATGAGCAGGGGTTCCCCACCTCCAGTCTCTGACTGCTTTTCTCTATGAGTAACTGCTCGATACTACATCTGGAGCACCTGATGGGGGGGGGATAGTCTCCTTCCCCAGTGCTTCCCCCAGCCCCTGCCTGTCTCTCTGTACGGAGCTCTGGACAATTGCAGGACTATGCACTTTCCCTTTCCCAGCCACTGCTGCCAAGCTGCCCACAAGATACTTCAGGGGATTCTGGGACTGGAGTACCAGGCGGGGGCAGGGCACCTCTCTCACCTGTGCACTTATCCCTCTGCAGCTGCCACAATCTCTGCACTGTGCTTCAGATGATTCTGGGGCTGTGCAGTTTCCCCGCCACTGTCACCAAGGTCTCTGTGCCTTGCTCCAGACGATTCTGGGCTGGAGTACCAGGCGGGGATGGGGTGCCCTTTTCTCTTACACACTTCCTGCTGCTGCAGCCCACCTCTCTCCATGGAGCTCCTGGGCATCAGCTTCTGCTTCCTCTGGAGGATCCAGCCCCAACACCCTCTTCAGATGTATAGCTACGTGGGTCCCTCAGACGTCTTTGTGATGTGTATATGTCCTCTGTTGATGTGTGAATCTCTTTCTGGTTGCATATTAGAGACAAGAGTCCAAGGGAAGAACTCCCTCCAGTATGATGCTGACATCACTCTAAAGACTTTAATAAAAAGTTTAAAAATAAAAAAAGAATTGCCAGCTCTGGATGTACGAAAATTTATATTTCAAATAATTGATCCCAATGGTGTCATAATTACAGAACACTCTACTCCAGTAACAATTGCATCAGGAGATTCTTCTCAAAATAAAAAGAAAGTTGCTTAAACTATAAATTTTGGTGATCTAAAACTAATTTGCAAAAAAGTGGGCCTGGAAAAGCGCATGATCAATCAAGATATCCCATTTGTCAAGTTTTATTACATATTTAACAAAAAGTATAACATTGAAAATCCTTTTTTTGTGATTTGTAAGCATCTGTCATTCCTGTAAAAATTCTTCTTACATTTTGTAAGTAATAAAATAGTTTTACAGAAAAAAAGATTATATCTTAGTGCCTTTTAACAGTGCTTTTCCTTTCCTGCACTTTGAACTGGGTGTCCCACATTTTCATTTTGCAGTCAGTGGTGCTCCGTAGCTGGCCAAGCTTATGGCCATTTTTGTATAAGTTATGTCATTTAATTCTCATAAACAAAGTGGTCAGGCAGGTGTTATCCGATTTTATAGGAGATGATCCTGAGGCCTAGACAGGTTAAAGGTCATGTCCAAAGCCACAAGCCACCAAGGGACAGAGATGTAACTGGGAACAAAATCAGCCTCTCTTCAAAGCCCATGCTCCTGACTACCCAACACAGTCCCGGGGTGTTCAGAGAACGTCCCCAGGCCTTCTCCTACAACCCCAAGGCTAGACTACTGCTCTGTCAAAGGGCAGCCTCTGTCGAGGCTGCTGTCATCCTCTGAGCCTCGGGAGATAATCGGAGCATTAAAGGAGCTTGGCCTTTTCAGTTTGTTCAGTGTGTCCTTTGCTGTGCAGAAATGTCCTCGTCTGAGGGAGTCCCACTTGTTTATCTTTGATTTTGTTGATTGTGCTTTTGGTATTGAATTTAAAAAAGGTCATTGCCAATACCAAAGTCAAAGAGCTTTTCTCCTATGTTTTCTTCTAGGAGTTTTATGGTTTTGCATCTTATGTTTAAGTCTTTAATCATTTGAGTTTATTTCTGTGTATTGGTGTAAGAAAGGGATCGGAATGCATTCTTCAGTATATCGAGATCCTGTTTCCTGACATCATCCATTGAAGAGACCATCTTTTCCCATAGTGTATTTTGACAATTTTGTTGAATATCAGTTGAGCATACACGTGCAGGTTTATTTCTGGGCTCTCGATTCTGTCCCCTGGGTCTATGTGTTTGGTTTTATGCCAGAACCATACGGTTTTGATTAAAGCTTTGTAATATAATTTGAAATCAGGAAGTGTGATTTATCCAGTTTTGTTGTTCTTGCTCAAGATTGCTTTGGCTATTAAGGGCCTTTCCAGGTGCCATACAAATTTGGGGATTTTTTTTTTTCTCTATCTGTGAAAAATGCCATTGTATTGTTTTAGACTATAATTTTACTTTTAATTCATATTTTTCATAGGAAAAGGAATAATAACCTGGAGCGAGGTAAATTTCTTACTATCCTTCACTTGGTAATTAACAGGTTTCCAGTATTAAATACAGTATTGCTGGCTATAGTTATCATGCTATACATTAGAGCTCTAGGCTTATTCATCCTACATAACTACAACTTTGTACCCTTTAAGCAACATCTCCCCATTTCCCCCACCTCCCTACCCTTATAAGTACTGTTCTACTCTCTGCTTCTGTGTATTCATCTCTTTTAGATTCCACACATAAGTGACAGCATGCCGGGTTTTTTCCTTCCTTTCGGTGTCTTATTTCACTTGGCATAATGTCCTCGAGGTGTGTCCAAGTTGTCACAAATGGCAGGATCTCATTCTTTAAGACTGGATAATATTCCACTGTATAGATATACATTTTCTTTATACATTTATGCATCAATGTACACTTAGTTTGTTTCCCCATCTTAGCTGTTGTGAATAATACTGCAGTGAACATGGGAGTGCAGCTAACTCATTGAAATTCTGGTTTCATCTCCTTTGTGCATATACTCAGAAGTGCGATTGCTGCATCATGTGATATTTCTATTTTTAGTTTTTGAGGAACCTGCACACTGTTTTCCATTAGGACAGTATCAATTTACATTCTCATTAACAATATGTAAGGATTCCCTTTTCTCTAAATCCTTGCAAACACCTGTTATATTTATTTTTTGTAATGGCCATCCAACAAGTGTGAAGTGATATCTCACTGTGGTTTTGAATTGCATTTCCCTGATGATTAGTGATGTTTAGCATCTTTTCCTATACCTGTTGGCCATACAAAGCAAAGGAAACAACAAAATGAAGTGCCATGAGATTAGGGATATACTTCACTTCACACGCTTTTCATAAAACCTTCCTAAAGTACCTTCCTCTTTTTCAAAATTGCAAGTCTTACAAGTATGTAGCAAAGAATAGATAATCAGTATTGGATTGCAGATTCTTTCCTGAATACTGTGCCTCCCACATCCCGTGCAATGAGAGTTGTTTCATAATTTGTGATATTTTAAATGCCACAGCCATGGCACCTAGTGAGCACCAATCTTCTCATGCTCCTGTGAATTGAGCTGGAAAGAAAATGATAAGATATTCAGAAGTTTGACTATAGCAATTCAGAAAGTAACACAAGAGAGAGAACGTCAATAATGTCTAAAGTCCAGAGAGCAAGAGCGAGAAGGACAAACAGCTGTGAGGAAACAATGAATGAGAAGCGTTTCCGTCAGAGGTGATGTCTTGTAAAGGCCCTATGTCCTGATGGAAAATTCACTCAACCAGCAATTAGGGGTCTTGGCTTCTAAATCTTCCTCCACCACAACTATAGTATTCCTTTGGGAGCCACTGAGTCTCCTGAAATTAAAAACTCCAATGAGGTCAAATTATGCTTTTTTCAGTCCATGAAACTAGAGGCTGATAGAGAATCTTTGGCTATTTTTGGAATGAAAGAAAGATGGTCCTAAAAAAGAACCTAGAATTGTAGGTATGTACACACAATTCCCCATTGAATTTCACTTACTAAATGCAGCCACAGTTTAATAAATTTATGTGATTTAATTAAACAATATTGAGCCTCCCACTGCATTCCCTTCACTGAGAGGGACTGGGACAAATTCTTCTTGAACACCAGTTGTGTACCAGGAATCTTCAAAATGATATCTTACTTCACACACTTGCCATGTGAGAAAGGTATTTTCATTCTTTAAGCAAGTCAATGCAGACTTTACAACTAGTGAAGAAGCCTGGGCTTGAACTCTGTCTATGCATCGTCAAAACTTTTCCTTATTTTATAGTCATTCCTGATGAGAAAATAAAGATAGCTTTTGGTGGATGAAGGAATATAACTACAGTGACACATATATGTGTGTGTGTGTGTGTGTGTATGCACATGTTTGAAACCCAGAGTATGAAAATGAGAGAATGAGTGGAGACTTGTGTATTAGATGTATTCTAAGTTACCCTTTCCTATCAAAGAGGGAAAGGATGTGGCATAGATCATGTGAGTGAAGGCTAGTACCCTCTGAGCAAGTTGACAAAATCACCGATCATCCAAACTGCGATACTCTTTTAGAACGTAAGGGAATGATGAACGGTTATGCTAGAACAACAAGCATAAACTGAGACTGGCTAAGAGAATCTGAGATATGGCCATCCTGTCCCTAAGAAAGCTCCAGTTCCTTTGCTGAAGAGTAGGCAAAACCTTGGAGTTGCTCATTCTCTCTCCAGTGCTCTCTCCACTGCCACTCTGGAAATGGCCAACAGCACATCAACCATGCAAAAGATTCTGCTAGGACGTGGTGATTATTGATGGCTCTGGCTTATCTTTCTGACTTATCCTTTGTCCATTTTCTTTTCTCACCCCAGAGATTATGGCAGCATGGGACTGGGAAAGATAGCACTACCTTCTTACATTTGGAAGTCAGGTCAACTTAATTAGTATGCACTGTTGACTTTATGCTTAGGGTAGACACACTTTTACTTCTAACCATGTACCATTCACAAGGCTATACTAATATAGATAGCATTCTCACAGATTTTTGAATGTGGGAGGAAACCCAAGAGGGCTTTCCTGCTTCCCGTTCTTGGTCGTACAACCTGATCCACCAACTGTTAGAAAATCCTCATCACCCTAAGGTAACATCAGATCATTTTGGGGACAAGGTTGGGAGATCAACAAATGCATTCTTTAATATTTTGGCCCTGGCATGATATTCTTGATTTTGAGGGTTTGGGGAGAACCCACTAACTTGCTTTATGATAGACTGTTCTGTGTGAGCACCTACACCCACTCGCCCCTCCCGACACTCAATCTGTCACTGATCTCACCTTCCCTGACCATCTGTCACCCACCTTAAATGGACTAAATATGTTTCTGACATTTTCTCTCTGTCCACACAACTTAGTAATAAAATGGATTTGCTTTTGAATTTTAGGACCCGCATTTGAATTCTGCACTAAGTAGACCTCCATTTTAGTTTAGTGATACTGATGCAAAAGTCGAGTAAGTAGTTGTAGTAATCTCTTTCAATAAAGCATATTTAATTCTACACCGTAGCTATGAATGTTTGAATACCCTGTCCCAAGAATAGTAACTTTAACAATAATAATAATAATGTAAAAGAAACTTTAGACTGAAAGCTCTGGTCTACCTTCCTGTCTCCTATACTTGAACACTGCAAGGAATCCTCTTTAGGGACTCCTTAAATATTGTGCATAGATTCCCACCCCTTCTTCAACCACAGGTGGCGCTCTCCTGAAAACCTACTTGCAGTTGCTTCCTCCACCTTCACAAGCCGCCTCCTGCCTGTCCATTAGGGCAGGGTTGCCTGAAAGCAGCTGCCCACTGCCTCATAACTAGAGGTCAGAACAACAATGGACAGAGGGAGGGCTGAGTGGGATGATGCAGGATGCATTATGATTCCATATTGACAAGAATCATTTTGGGGAGAGATTGGGGACAAGCCAGATTTGAATGGTATCAACCCCTGAGAGAATGATGAGAGGAAGTGGGGACTAAGTAGAAACTCCTTCCAAAAAGTTTTGCTGAGAAACTAAGTGTAGACAGGTAGTATTAGCTGATGAATGATATAGCACCAAAGAAGAGGTGTTTGTTTGGTTTTAGTCTTTATAGATTCAGTGAAGGGGGGTAAAATGTAGAGCAGGTGAGAGTCTCACTATAAGAAAGCTAGAGAAAGGAGATCCAGGGCCCAAGTGGAAAGGTTGCCTTAGACCAGAATGTGAGCTCATTAGCTCATAATTCACTTAGAAAACCCACCTTCCTTTTGCTGTGAAAATCAGAAAGGTTTTCTTCCCATGTGAGATTCATAATAAGACACTTAGGAATGTTTTGACAATAAAACAGTAACAGAATTTATAAGGTAAAACTTAAAATTTTAGGAAAAACTTAAAATTTGAAATCCCAACAAAGAAGATGATAAAAGTCTAGTAAACAGAAGAATCAAATCATGTTTAAAAAGTTGGAGTGATAATAAAGTAAACATAAAGAACGAAGAAATGGAAGAGAGAAGAGGTATTAGATTAAGATAAAGAATAAAGCAAATAAGATGAAAAGGGGAAAACTGTGATGTTGTTAATGAACAGAAACTCAGAACTGGGAGCAAAAAGGAAAATTTTAAACTAGAAGAAGTAGAATAAGGATTTGGGAAGTCAAGGAAAAGCTTGAAGGTTGGCAAAAAGATCAAAGTTTTGGGTTAATTCCTAGGCTAAGGAAAACTATTGAAATGTGTTAAGAAAATTAACATTTGGAAAGATCAACTGTGAGATCTCCTTCAAATTAGCACAAAGTAATTTTCCTATGGATAAGGAAGAGATTGTTAAAACTTAATGTGATTGCCATCAAACAATGAAGCCTTGAGCAAGAAGAATAAAATGCTCCTGGTGAGATTTCCCTCCCTTTCCAGTGTGTCGGGAGGTGTATTTCATGGAACGTGTGTAACTACAGGACATGGATAGCATGCCCTGCACCTGAGCCTAAGGGTAGAACTCTAACAAATAAACCCAAAAGTGCAATCTCGAAATGAGAGCCCTTCATGTAACATGGAGCTCAGGGACCCTCTGAGGGAGGGGAAGTTCACACATGCACCATGGGCATTTGTATGAATGAATATAAAACTGTATACAATCTTCAATAATGTCAGCAATTTTTCATTAGTTTCTCTGTGGCTCGTTAAACAAATCTAGATTTTGGATCTTTGTTGTTGTACCCATTTTGCTCACAGGATATATTTTTGATGTAGTAAAATAAGACTGCAGCGTTTAAGATATAAATACCTATTGACAAAAAAAAAAAAAAAATCAACAGAAGGCCATAAGGAAACATCAGAGGGATATACCTTGAGAATCAAAAACATTTATTCCAGGAAAGTCTTCTCCAAATTGGGAAAGTAAAATGCTGCTTAAGTCTAAATATTTAGGGACACAAGGCATGCTTTTCTCTAAAATAACACTTTGCTTCTATTTTGTATACAATATGTTACTCTGCCTCACTATTTTGTCTCATTGGGGGAATATTACATTGAGACCAATGGGACCAATGCTGCTCCATAGGCCTTTCTGCAATGATGAAAATGTTCTACAACTGGATGTCCAATATGGCAGCCATTGGCCACATGTGGCTATTGAGCACTTGAAATGTGTCTGGTGTGTCTGAGGATCTTAATTTTAAATTAAATTTACTTTTCAGCATTTTTTTTACCTTTTGACCTAATATAGAGCCATTATTAGTCCATATTACAGCTGAGGAAATAATTTTGAGAGTCAAAGCTTTATCTAAGTACACTGAGTTGTGGGTTTTTTTATTATTATTATTAAAAGATTTTATTTTTCCTTTTTCTCCCGAAGCCCCCTGGTACATAGTTGTGTATTTTTAGTTTCAGCTCCTTCTAGCTGTGGCATGTGGGACACTGCCCCAGCACAGCCCAATGAGCGGCGCCATGTCTGTGCCCAGGACCCAAACCAGCAAAACCCTGGGCTGCTGAAGCAGAGACCGGGAACCCAACCACTTGGCCAAGGGGCTGGCCCCTAAGTTCACTGAGTTTTCAAGTGACCTCTAAGGCAAATCTCTCTGAATGATAAAAAATAATTGTCTCATTTGCTATGCTGTATTTTCTCTCAGCTGACCAATCTAGGACATTTGCTGCCTGGGCGACAGGAGAGCAACAATTTGATTACATACGTCCCCCTAGACAAAGCATTTCTAGTCTAACAATGTTGGCTAGATTAGATTAGATTAGATTACATATCTAATATATATATATATATATATTAAAGAGCTGTGTAAAAATATACAGCCAGATATATAAAATTGCATAGATATGGATCCTTTTAATGTTAAATTCCCTCAACTGAGAGAGACCAAGAGCCATTTCTTATCTCTTTCTTGTTGAGCTCTGTTGCTTTCTTCCAGAATCCTATGGTATTTTTATTTAATTATGTCTTCATTACGATGTCTCCTCCCAACATTTATTTGAGTTATACTACATCTATATTAAGAAAAAATAAAAACCACTATATGGTTATACTGAAATTTTTCCAATTCAATTTTATGTAATTCTATGGAAATCCATTGCAATAAAAAATACCCTTGTCTACCAGACCTTGGAGCTAAATGGAATATTTAAAACAAACACAGGAACACAGTCAAAGTCTAATAAGAGTATCCATTACAAGGAGCAGAAGTATGTGCTGCTTAGAGGGCAAAGAAACATTCTTCATTGATGGATTGTGAATGGTTTCATGAAGGGCATGGGATCTGAGCTAGGTCCTGAAAGATGGGTTAAATTTATAGACATCTAGTTGGCTCTAAGAGACGGCATATTAAGGAGCTGGAATAGCAAGAGCAATGTATAGATGATAGGAAAAGAGGCTATATAGAGGAAGATAGGGGTCCAGTTTATCTGGAACTTACATTGTAACCCTGCAAAGTAAGTTCTGGTGCTCTGTGGAGCTGCTGAATGCTAGTGTGAAGAGTATTTAACTCAGAGGTAAATGAGGCATCATTAGGGAGGGATCTCTTTGACTGCCTTGTTTGAAACACCATGCAATAACCAGAATTCCAAGAGGTCGGGTTCTCTGATTCTGAGCAAAGTGATTTAACTGGGTTTACATTTTATGAATATATCTTAAGGGAGCAGTTTCTCTCTCCATAGTAGTCATTGCAGCTGGCTTTCTTTGTTTCTATTTCCCCCTTCTGAAGCATTTTTCTGTGGGTAGGAGACACCTGCTGATCTCTGCCCAGTTAGGAGGGCATCTGATGAGAAAACAAAAGCCCCTGCTCCCAATGCAAGATAAAGGAAATAAGACTCTCCTGGAGAAGCCTAGAATGAAAGGAGCGCACAAGGAGAAGTTCCAGCACCATTTCAGGAAGTCTCAAAACATGAGTCATTGTCCCTCTTTGTAAATCCCTGGAGGAAGAGCTTCTTTTCTAAGGATGGGACTACATGATCCTGAATATGTTCGTGTGGGATTATGATTTCTTGTAGATGATTTTCTGACAAAGGTACTGGATACTTTTCTTGAAGAAACAGATTGCTGAATTTTCTGATTTGTGGCTGAGTGACTTCAGTCACTAAATAGGTTCAGATAGAAGCTTGTGGAGTGTTTCTTACAAATCTTTCTCCACTGCAAGGAAGTCAACGGGAGGCTGCTGAAAGTCAGCAGTGACCTAACACAGGTCAGCAGATCTCAGTTCAGAAAAGACAAACAGGAGTGCATTTATTTGTTTTTCCTTTTCCCACATCATCTGGTTAGTTGAGTATCTAAGTTTAGGTGGGAAGAAACTCTAATTTTTTTATAAACATTTAATCATCTGAGTGCTATCACATGAACCTAGTAATACAGTTATGTGAACAAGAGATTTACAGTAATACTTCGTATTGATGCTGTTTTCTCAAGTACCTTCTCTCTCGTCTTCCTTCCCACCCATCCCTCTCTCTTCTCTTCCTCCCTTTCTTCTTTCATTCCTTCATCCCTTTTTATAAATATCCTTTTAAGTTCATCTCTTTTTTTTTAACTTCAATTATTGTAAATGCCATGACAATATGAAGGAAGGCAGCCAAGTAAAGGAAGATGAAGCTCACCTGCAAACCCAAGAGAGAACAGTAATCTCCAGATGATTTCCTATGTGAAGTGACCACACAGGACACTCACGGCAAAGGTTTCCAGAGTATAAGATGGGAGCCCTAGTCATATTATGAGATTCTCTAGGTGGCAAAAGGCTCCAATATTTAATTATAAACATATATACTTACAAAAAACCAAATAACTCGATTAAAAATTGGGCAGACGATATGAACAGACGTTTTTCTAAAGAAGGTACAGATGGCAAATAGGCACATGAAAAGATGTTCAACATGGCTAATAAGCAGGGAAATGCAAATCAAAACTACATTAAGATATCACCTTATACCCATTAGAATGGCTATAATCACCAAGACAAAAAATAAGTGTTGGAGAGGCTGTGGAGAAAAGGGCACCCCCATACACTGCTGTTAGGAATGCAAACTGGTGCAGCCACTATGGAAAACAGCATGGAGATTTCTCAAAAAATTAAAATAGAAATACCATACAACTCAGCTGTCTCACTACTGGATATTTATCCAAAGAACTTGAAATCAACAATTCGAAGAGACTTACTCACCCCTATGTTCATTGCAACTTTATTCACAATTATTAAGACTTGGGAGGAACCCAAGTGCCCATCCACTGATGACTGCATAAAGAAGATGAGGTATACATATACAATGAAGTACTACTCAGCCATAAAAAGACAAAATCGTGCCCTTTGCTACAACATGGGTGGACCTTGAGTATATTATGTTAAGCAAAATAAGCCAGACGGAGAAACACAAACACCGTATGATTTCACTCATATGTAGAAATAAACAAACACATGGACAAAGAGAACAGATTAGTGGTTACCAGAGGGGAAGGGGATTGGTGGGTGGGCATACGGGGTAAAGGGCCACATATATATGGTGACTGACAATAATGAACAACTGCAATTGCAGGATATTATAATATTGCGATCACAATAAAATAATAAAAATTAAAAAATAATATATTTATAAAGCATATCCTCAATTTCCATTCTTGAAATATAATTGATTCTCCTATTTCAACTTAGAAAGGGACTTAACTTATGCTTCAAGCATAGATGTTACAGGACTTGCCATAATAAAGCAGTAGCATTTTAACAGCTGGTTGGTTAGTTCGAGTTAAGAAAAAACAAAACTCTGAAAACTCCTTTAAAGTCTAATGCACCTTCAGTGTTAAAGAGAGAGTGCTTAGTTTTAATGAGTAGTTCAAATAATCTATTTAGTCTAGGGAAAGAATGAGTAAAAACTTCAGCTTATCCTCAAATTATTTGAAGCCTCTTATTTCTCAGATCCATCTTACCTGGAGCAGGGACCAAGAAAAAAAACAGAAATGTGAGGAAAATGTAACGGGTCTTCATAGCTGATGGCTGACAAACTCAATGAGTACCCAAGGATGAAGAGCAAGGTAACATTTTTTCCAGTTTTTATAAAGATTAAGGGACCATAGTTACTTGCAGAAGTGAGCTTTTCAATTCTAGTAAAATTATACAATGATGCAAATGTCGCATTTTTCCTCCTGGCTCTCATGACTTACTCTTAGAACACGTAACACTGAGCTTAGGGGCATTTGCCTCAGAAATTGCTAATCTGCTTCCATTTGGGATAGAGAAAGTTTATCCACAAATGGATTCCTTCTGGTAGTGGATATGGAAGGGGTGGAGCCACGTTGGGTTTGTGTCCATTTGGTAAAAATCCTAGAACACGTAGTCCAGGTTTAATCTGTCCCCATTGTGGTACTTTGATGCTCCCAATTTTCTATCCTCCCCCAAGAGACAGGAGACAGAATGAGGTCAAAATGGCTATGAATTCAGTATGCCTGGGGCAGATTCAAGCCTGGACACAGCCAGGACTTGCTCAGACCAAGACTCTCCACAGATGCTCTTGGTGTTTGGATAGGACAGAATAGGCTAAATTTCAGTGCAGACGGAAGAGAGAAAATGTGGCTTATCTTCAACTGGCAAATGATGCCATGACTTGGGAGTATTCATGTAATGTTAAAATTCACATCAACAGCCTCTTAAATTTGCCGTTAACTAAGTACTATAGAGACAATTAGTTAGGATGCTATTTTATTTCTTATCTGTAGAGAAAGAGAATGTTGGGCTAAAGTAACTGAATGGATTATCACCCTCTTATAGTCTATGGCATTTCCTATGCAAATGAGGATTCTAGGAATGAACCTTTGTGACTACAGGTTATTCACGGCTTGTGATCATTCATGTCCAGAACTCAGATGACACTTGTAGGCACTGAAGGCAACTCAATGTTTTGTGTGGCTGGAGTTTGCTTTGTTTTTCCTTAAGATGGCCCTTAGGGAGTATGTGATGGATTAATAAAGACTTAAATCTTGCACTGTAAGAATAAACCTTTACAGTATACATTTATTTCTTGTCACTTCTGAGGAAATGCTTTTTGGGGTAGGGAACTTCCTGGAGATGTGAAATCACAGAACACAGACAGCAAGTGCTCCACCTCCACTTAAGGCTGGAACTGTTCACAATAAATCCCAACTACAAATCTAAAACAAACGGATCATTATTGCAGTAGTGAACTCGGGGTTCCCAGTAAGAGAGGGAAAGTTGGCATATGAACCATGGGCATTTCTGTGAAAAAGGATATGTAATGTTGAGTAAAATGTTGACAGTTTTTATCATTTTTTACCTCCATTAAACAATGCAGGTTTGCATGTCTCGTGCTGCTAATTTTCTGCTCAGTGCATCCTTTTTAACTACTAGCATGTTAGGTTCCTATTGATGCTCAAACAAATTGCCACAAGCTTAGTGCCTTAAAGCAACATGTATTTGTTATCTTGCAGTTCTGGGGATCAAAAGTCCAAAATGGGTCTCAGTGGGCTAATATCAAGTTTTTGGCAGGACTGTGTTCCTTCTGCAATATCGAAGAGAGGATGTGTCTTTTTCCCTTTTCAAGCTTTAGAAGCTGCCCACATTCCGTGTCTTATGGACCCTCCCTCCATCTTCAAAGTCAGCAGGGGATGGTTGATTCTGTCTCATATCACACCACTCTGACACTGACCGTTCTGCCTCCCGCTTCCACATTTCAGGTTCCTTGTGATTTCATTGGGCCCATCCAGATAATCTCCCTGTTTTGAAGTCAGTTGAGTAGCGACCTTATTCCATCCGCTACTTTAATTCTCATTTGAGATGTGTATTAGTCAATCAGGCTACTGTAGCATAAGTACCATAGACCAGGCGGCTGACAAACAACATACATTTATGTCTCAGAGTTCTGGAGGTTGAGAAGTCCAAGATCAAGACACTGGCAGGCCTGGTGTCTGGTGAGAGTCGGCTTCCTCACGGACTGCATCTTCTCACTGCAGCTGTGCATGACAGCAGGGACAAGCCAGCTTTCTAAGATCCTTTTTATAAAGGCACTAATCCCATTCATGATGACTGCACCCTCATGACCTAATCACCTCTGACAGGTAGCACCTGCTAACTCCAATACACTGGGCATTTTCAACATATGAATTTCCATTGGGGAGAGGGACATAAACATTTAGTCCACTGCACCAGGCAAGATAAGTCACAGATTATAGGGGTTATGACATGGAAATATTTGGGAGACCATTATTCTGCCTACTGCACTTAGTAATAGTAAAATTCAATTGTGTAATAAATAAACATTGTCCTTAAGTAGAAATTTTTCAATGATTTGGAGGGTTGTCAGATAAATAGGAGATTTCTAGTTAAATTTAAATTTCAGATGCACCATGAATAATCTTTTAGAATATATATGTCCAAAATATTGTGTGGGATATAGTATGCCAAAAGCTGTTAGTGCTTGTTTATCGGAAATTTACATTTCACCCATGTCCTGTATTTTTAGTTACTAAGTGTGTCAATACTAGCGATTTAGCATTAATAAAAACAGATACATGTTTATTCCAGGTCGTCCATCTGTGAGAGCAAAAGTAAGAAAACCATATTTAAGGTTATATCGTTGGTCTCTTTTTAAAAGAATTCCTAAGATCCCTTGATGTGTCACCACACAAATTGCCCTGTAGTTAGATTTTGGCGTTTCTGTTTTTTTTAACGTTTTATTTTTCATTTTTCTCCCCACCCCCCCTGGTACATAGTTGTGCGTTTTTAGTTGCATTTGCCTCTACTTGTGGCATGTGGGACACCACCTCAGCCTGGCCTGATGAGCAGCGTCACGTCCGCGCCCAGGATCTGAACCGGCAAAACCCTGGGCCGCTGAGGCAGATCCCGCAAACTTCACCACTCGGCCATGGGGCCGGCCCCCTTGGCATTTCTTCAGTGGATTGTTATCATCTTTTTTTGATCGAGTTCTTCACTTGAAATTATTCTCTTTAAAGCAACTCTTCCTCTATCTTACATTCATTAATGGACAGGTGTTAGCATGAAAAAATCCTATAATCCCAAGAGGCCTGGGAGATCTGCAAAATAGCTGACAGTATCCATGTTTGCATAGGTCCCCTTGAGGAATTAAAAATATCAAATGGTAATTCTATAATTTAAAATACAATATCTGAAATAAAAATCACAATTGATGTGTTTAACAGCAGATTGGCCATACCAGAAGATCTGAGGATTAGAATACATATTTATGGAAAATTTCCAGATCAAAGCACAGAGAGATAAAATCATGGAAAATACAGAAAATAGCATAAAATACATGTGAGGGCACAGTGAAAGGGGTACATGTTTGCAAATCTCTTCCTAGCAGAAGAAGAGACAGAGGATGGACAGCAGTAATTCTTTAAGCGATAATGGCTGGAGACGGTCTAAAACCAATGAATTATATCAACTCATATGTTCAAAAAAGTCTGCAAAAGAGAAACAGGATATAGACAAAGAAAACTATGCCTAGACTTACCACAGAAAAACCCTGTTCCTTGCAAAGTCCTCTATTTGGTTTAGACGTATTTGGAAACAAGATCACGTGCTGGTCTTGTTAGAGTTAGCCGGATCAGCTCAATAACATACTTTCTCTCTCTCTCTTTTTTTTTCCTCAGGATACTTCAGCACAATGGGATAGGAGTGATTTTCTTCATTTAAGTCATAAGTTAGCTGCTTTCAGAGTTAGAGTAAAACGCACGTTGGCTTGGGTGAAAAGCACTCTACCAATGCCCCAAATTCTAAGGTTATCCTGTTTTGTTAATATCCAATGAAACGACTCCAGCTACCAATCCTTGTAAATTCAGGCAAATATTCAAATGTTTCTCAGGATTCCCAATTGGTGCCTATGCTCACAATATTTTGTCCAGAGGCCTACTTCCAGCTTTTCCATAACCTTCTCTGTGCAATTGCACTTCACTTCCTGTGACAATCGCCCTCTTGCTTCAGAGCTTTGCACTGAGTATGACTGAAGCTCTCCTCCCTTTATTTTTTTAATTTTTTGTTTTATTTTGTTTTTACATTTTTATTTCTCTTTTTCTTCTACCCAAAGCCCCCCAGTACATAGTTGTATATTCTAGTTGCAGGTCCTTCTAATTGAGCTATGTGGGACGTCACCTCAGCGTGGCCTGATGAGTGGTGCTAGGTCCGCACTCGGGATCCGAACCAGTGAAACATGGGCCACTGAAGTGGAGTGCACAAATTTAACCACTAAGCCATGGAGCCAGCCCCCAATGCTATCCCCCCTTTTCCCAAGATTTCACAATCACAAAGACATTGAGTAAAACAAGGTTTTGTGAAATTTGAAGGTAATAATATATGTTAAACACACAGAAGTGTCAAAAAAATAAAATTGGAAATCAGAATGCACTTGTGAAACAGAATAAAGGAATTCAGGTATGGCAACTAGACTTTTGGTGTTGAACATCAGGCAGTCTATGCTGAAGTCGAAATATAATGATTTACACCTGAAATTTCTATAGATATAAACCAACATGACTTCAAGAATAAAGAAAAAAAATTAGGCTGGGGGACCAACGGGAGAGCTCTCACACAGTACTGCTCAGCATCAATTACTGGAATAACTGTCAGATACAGACCCTGACAAGAAGAGACTTACACTGCACCGCAACAAGAAATGGACCACTGCAGCAACTCAGCCAATGAGAACCATCACTCCCCTGAACTCTCACTTTGCACCAATTGACTTTTGTTCAAAATAACCGCTCTTGAGTTCCTAATTTTTCTCTATAAAGTAATATTTCTCTCTTTTGTTTGCTGGACTTGCCTATGGCTTTTGCTATAGCTTCCTTATCCTGAATTACAATTCTTCTGCTGTTCCCAAACAAATCCATTTTGCTGGTGAAATACCTGGCTGTTTTATTTGTTTCGGTCAACACACACTCTTGCTAAAGACTTCCTGACTTTTTTTTTTTTTTTTTGAGGAAGAGTAGGCCTGAGCTAACTACTGCCAGTTGTCCTCTTTTTCGCTGAGGAAGCCTGGCCCTGAGCCAACATTCATGCCCATCTTCCTCTACTTTATAAGTGGGATGCCTATCACAGCATGGCATGCCAAGCGGTGTCATGTCTGCACCCAGGATTCGAACCGGCGAATCCCAGGCCGCTGAGAAGTGGAATGTGTGAACTTAACACTGCGCCACTGAGCCGGCCCCCTTCCTGACTTTCTTAGTTATTAACCTCTCCAGGCTATGTCTTATATTATAGACACACACATTTTTTGATAAGCAAATACTCTTTTCATTTTTAATCTCTGATTCCAGGTGGAAAACCAAAAAGTCCTTTTATTTTTAGAAATGTAGAGCTACTTAGCTCTTACTTGCTTTCATCTCTGTTTTACAGATGTACACAGGTATCCTGCTGTTTGAAAACAAAATAGTCATTGAAGTGGATTCTTAAATAAAACAGCAGTCTCTCCCTAAAGGAGTTTTGCCATCCCCCTAAAACTCAGGAATTAGTGACATTGTTATGATGCCATTCCGTAATGCATTTTCAGTGTTAAAATTAATCTCATCTATACAAACAAAGTATTATACTTTTGGCCACCAGAGAGTGACAGATATATCTTAAGTAAAAGTATCATGCATTGCTAAAACTAAGTGATTAAATCAAGACAGGACTGTGGTTAGCAGGAGGCCAATGAATTGGAGTCGTGTAATTACAGGATCAGATCCTGTCCTTATTTAAAACGTTGGTGCTTGTTGATTATTGGTTCAATTGCATCAATTTTGTTACAAATATTGCACTATATTATTTATCTTAGTCACAGAAGGTTTTGCCAGCCCCTTAAGTTTAACACGCATGGCAAGAATTTGCTCTCTTCACTCTAGTTTTGGCCCCGTTATCAGGTGTCTCTATCTGGATAAAAATATTTGTATTCGAACAAGTTCTGATTTCTCTCTTCAATCTTGAGTCTGTAAGAAAACCAAGGAATTATTTGGAGCAAAAGAGTGTTACTCAGAAGTAAATTATAGGTACGTTGAGTGAAGAGATATTGTAAAGAGACAGATAGCTGCTTACATAAACAGACTAGCCCAACTGAACTGTAGATTTCAGTATGAAACCCTCCCGAGGAAGAGATCGCACACGAGGGCAGCATCCCCGTTGTTTCCTGGCCACCTGTGGTCTCTTTCTTTTGGTGCTAACTCCCTTCTGCCTGTATTCCATGCTATATTGTCTTCATTTAATCATGCTTTCAACAGAGACACATTTTCCCCCAGTACTTCCTGGAATAGTGTGAAGTCCACATGGAGAGAAACGCTTTATCCCGCTCAGCTTTGCCGTCCAGCTGATAGTAATTTATGAAGCAGCGTCTCCCTCAATGGCCAGCACATGAATTTGTAAGACAAGGTCCACATCGCTAGAGGTTGTAGGGCCCCACAGAGAAGTTGACCCCCACAGTGAACAAGGCAGGGCTGAGGAAGGAGCCAAACCAGAGGAAGTGAGGAAGGGGGGAACATGGAGGAGGAGGGGCTGCTTCCTGTGCGGATCAGCCATGGTTTCCTGAAGGAAGGAGGTGGTGATGCAGTGGGGACTGGATGAATGAGGGCACGTCTGAGGGATGATGGGGCGGGTGAGGGCAGGAAGAACAAAGCACACCTGACAGGACAGCACAGGCAGTGACTGGGGGAGGCCAGGTGACCATCACCTTGAAGAGCACAGGAGGGTCCCACGTGGTGGCCTCTCAGCATAGGGAGCTAAAAGGGGATCTTCAAGGAGCTTGGAGATCAGCCTGCCTGATCAAACACCACACAACCACCACAGTGACCAGGAGGCAAGATTCTTTGTCTTTGAACAAAGCGGTTTAATGTGGGTTAAATTTTACATGTTTTTGCAAAGGGAGCAGTTTCTGACTCCACATCTGTCACAGCAGTTTCTCCGCTTTCTATTACTTCTTTCTGCAGCATTTTGACCCAGGCAAGCCACAGGTGCCGATCTGTTTCATCCCTGGAGGGCACTTAGGGGATATGCAGAAGCCTCCATTCTTAGAGCAAGTGACAGAATTTCCTATGCCTGCAGTAAAACCTGAAAAAGAAATAAAAAGGAAAAAGTAGTGTCAGAAACCAAAGCACAGAGTCAGAAAGGCGCGCCGCGTCCCTTGAGCAGATGCTCAGGGCTTCCCTTCCCGAGGCTGCGGCTGTTCTGTCCCACAGGCTGACATGCAGTTTTCAGACAGAGGCTGGCAGCGCGGAGGTTCCAGCGGGGCCTCGCATTTCTAGAACCAGAACGCTGTGCTGTGCGGCCCAGAGCCTGGGGTCTGCGGAGGGCTCTGTGCGAGTTCGGTTCCCCCACAGAGAGAATCCCTCCAGGGTGTGCAAAGTGGTTCTCACACAGGCCGGAGGTTTGAGAACCAGAAATAGCCAGCTGCTGTCTGTTTTTATTGTTTCAGTGTCTAAACCATGTAGTCGATTAAGGATCTCAGCTGAGACGGGAGAATAAAATGCAGCTTAAAGGGTAGGACTTGTTTAATGAGAACTTAATATCTAAGTAACTTACAATGGAAAATAACAACAGTGAAAAAAACCTTTTGTAACAGTGTTTCTAATATCCGAGGGTTATCTCAGATGTGGGCTGGGTCTCACACGTCCTTCACCCCCTCTTCATTGCTTCCTTCCTTCATTGCTGCCGTCTTCCTAGCATTGCTGTCTTGCTAACTCGTTTTCCCTCCTCCTTCCCTCCCTTCCTGCTACTGGTCTAAGTGCTGCAATACAGTCGTACACACAATTGATAAAATAAGGATTTTTCAATACAATTTCTAATTAACAGTTACCTGGGGTCCCAGCCTCACATTTTCTCTCTCCCTCCATCTCTCCATCACTCTCTCCTTCCTTCCTTCATCCCTTTTATTCCATTTCCCCAATGTCAAGCATAAAATAATTGTTGGGCCTTCCTATTTTAAAACCTGCTTTGGACAGACTGTCTCCCAGCTGTGACCTGACAGTAAGGCTCTCAGGGGTGTGTCCTTGAGGACCTTGGAGATGCAAGGACAGAAGCACAGGGATGCTCCCCAAGGGCAGATCCCAAAGTGCAGGCTGGGCTTTGTTGTTCCCTGGGATTCTCCATTACCCAGGGACTCCACCCTTTAACTGTAAAGATTTATATGTGATATAATGTGACATTATGCACTTCTGTCCCTGTACAAAATCGGATTTCTTGTTTTTATGAAATAGGAAAAGTCACCTAACAGAGGTGTCCTCTGTCATGTAGCAGTTTTAGCATGCAGGACAACAAGGAGAGGAGATTCACAAGCCGTCTGGTCCTTCAGATTGGCTGAGAAAAGGTGCTGAACTGTGCAGTAAGCTTCTTAAAGTCCTTCCATGTTGAAGGACAAGGTGCCTCATTCTCATAAGCAATCCATACAATCTATTTGCTCTAAGAATGTGTGTAAAAGAAGAGGGAGAGAGAGAAAGAGAGACAGAGAGACAGAGAGACTCTATTCTATTCTTCCCATTTGTTCAGCCCTCTGTTCCCCTGGCCCACCTTACCTGGAACAGGCAACAGGAAGACAACGAGGAATGCAAGGAGAAAATGAAGGATCTTCATGCTGATGGCTGGTGAGCTTAACAGCAAGCTCACACTGGCGAGGAGGCTGAGCCTTGCACCTTATAAAGGTTCCAGGTTACTGGTAGAATTTGGTATTGGCTGCAACTTTGGCAATTACAGGGATTAAATTGAACATCTTACCTGCTGTGTCATGGGAACGGCCTTTAGAGCACAAAGATCACCAAGTCACCCTTATGCAAATTAAGAGGTAGAAAATCCCAGAAAAATCCTTTCTGCCTTTGACAGCAGAAACTTCTTCCTGTCTTGCTCAGTTCAGGTGGTGCATGAGGGGGTGAGGGACCAAGTCTGTCTTTATGTGGGAACAGACTTCATGATGCTCATTTCTCTGCCCCATGGAAATTTCAGTGCACCAACTTTGATTTCCTGAATCTGGGGATAATCTCAGGCCAAACTAGGAACTAGTTCATCTAGTTCCATCGCCCCTGGACATATTCAGCTCCCGTGGATGAAGGATGGCTTTCTCAAACACAGGGTCCCTATAGGTAGTCATGGTTTCTCAGAGCACAAGGAGGGATTTGGGCAGTAAGGAAAGATGGACATGGTGGACCTGACCCTCCCTAGGTTATCACAAGATGGTAACATCCATGTGAAAAGTCCCCTAAAACTTACCATCATCCCATGTGACAGATGATGGGGCAGATAGGTACTCCGTTTCTCTTCATCAGAGAAAGAACCGGAGGCTGGACTTGTGACTAGACACATGTCCTCAGAGTCTAAGAATCACAAAGCAAGGACAACGCATGTAGCCTCAGTTTACTCAGCAGCTTGAGCAACACTCAGCTACAGGACATCCACACTTTGAGAGCCGGGAGTTATTTACTTTTCAGAGATGTCAAAGCCAAGGATCTACCTTCCATTTGGATCTTGTGGTGAAGCACTGAGTGGACTCCAAGTCCCCCACACTCTTTCCCTGTTGTCGATGGGTCCCAGTTCTGAAGGAGCCCACAAAGCTGCAGGCTTGTGCAAGGTCTCTGAGTGTCCCTCAGACCCTCACCATTCCTCTGAGACCCAGCAAAGCAGATGGTGGTCACCAGGAGTGGACAGGGACCTGTGACCAGTGCTCAGGGTGGAGGGTTTTTCTGTGGGAAATAAATTGAATTAATCTTGGTTCCCTCCTCTTTAGCTCCAAATGAAGATTGAGGGAGACAAACATATGTTTACGTATATTATAATTATCTATAGATGATATACTTATTTACAGACTTTGTAGGAAGAAACCTATAATCCAGAGTCAGCTTGATGAGTGCTATAATACGGCACTGGTGACAGAAGTAGAATGAGTCACGGTCCTCTTTATCCCTTCAGGATCCACGGTTGGCAACAGGACAGAGATGTTTCTAAAAGGCAGCTGTTGATGCTCTTGTGTAGCAAGACCAGCGATGACTTTCCACAGGAGGCAGTTTCTGATTGGGTGCGCAGATGAGGGCTGAACCAGGGGGCCAAGGGATGTTCTAACGGAGTTCCCATCCAAGGCTCCAGGTGTGGTCACCAGTGGGTCACGTCCCTTGTCATGTCTGTTTCCCTCTGTGATAAGCAGGTTGCATTGAGGAATGTGTTAATCAATCATGACTCTAAGATTGTCTAGCCTGGAGAAAGTAAGAATAGGGAGAAAATGAATGTGAAAGAAAACCTAAATAATTGTCCCTTGGGATCCATGGGGGATTGGTTCCAGAACCTCCCACGGTTACCAAAATCCTTGGGTTCTTGAGTCCCTTAGTTGGCCCTCTGTATGCAGGGTTCCACATCACAGGATACACAGGGCTGATTGTATATGCTCTGTCTAAATTAAATTTTAAAAAATATACATATATATTTGTTCTATTTCTTTCATCTTTTAAAGGAAGAGGAACACATCATGGCACTTCACCATGATGATCTCAGCATGCACCTCTTAAGAACAAAGAGGTCACAATACTATTTGCATACTTTAAAATTGACAATAATCCCTTAATATCATTTAGTATTTATTCAGTATTCACATTTCCCCAATTGTTTATAGCTGTTAGTTTTATTCCTACTTCGTTTTCTATCTGGATCCACACATTGAGCTAGTCTATTATGTCTCTTTATTTTTTGAGTAAGCATTCTTAAAGAAATACCACACTTTGGTAAAACGCTTTGAAGAAGTTGAAGTAAGTTAGTGGTTTCCATCCTTTTCTATGTTTGATATCAACCCCGACTCTTACTGGTTAAAATTATTATTATAAAAGTAAATTATTGTCATTTAAAAGCTCACCCGTAGAAAAGGGTGAATTTCCATGCCAGCATTCTCCAACTCAAGAGAGCACTAATGGCATTTTGTTATTGATATAATTGACCTATAAAGTTCTATTAATTTCAGGTGTACAACATAATAATTCAATATTTGTATATCTTATGAAATGGTAACCACAATAAGTCTAGTTAACATCCATCACCACACAGTTACAATTTTTTTTCTTGTGATCGGAACTTTTAAGACCTACTCTCTTAGCAACTTTCGAATACATTTCAGTATTATTAACTACATCCACCATGCTGTACATTACTTTCCTGTGAGCGACTTACTTTATAACTGGAAGTTTGTACCTTTTGACCCTCTTTAACCATTTCTCCTACTGCTCCCGCCCCCAGCAACCATCATTCTGTTTTCTGTGTCTGTAAGTTCAGTTTTTGATTTTTACTTTAGATTCCACATATAGGTGAGATCATATGCTGTTTGTCATTTTTTGTCTGACTTATTTCACTTAGAATAATGCCATAAGGTCCATCCATGTTGTCACAAATGGCAAGGTTTCTTTCTTTTTGATGGCTGAGTAGTATTCCATTGTGTAAATACACCACATCTTCTTTATCCATCTGTCCATTGATAGACATTTAGGTTGTATCCTTATCTTAACTATTGTGGATACTGCTGCAATGAACATGGGACGCAGATATCTTTTTGAGTTAGTGTTCTCATTGCTTTTGGGTAATAGCATTTTTTCTGTATACATTTTGTCCTGCCCAGATCCCATGCATTTGTTACATGAGAATGCATAGCCTTGTAGACGAGAAGAAAAACATGGCCATAAATATGAAAACCACTGTGAAATATTTGACCCATGGGTCACTGCGGATGACTGCTACCTGAAGGAGTAGCTGGCATCAGCATGGTTGTCTAAGGACATGGAGATGAGTGTTGCCATCAGGAATTGCAAGAGCTTCTTTTCTGCTGGCATGGTCTAAGGGTGACTCCTTTGTGACTATGTTTATCCTGGAGATTAAACCTAGGGCACCTTTATCCATCAAAGCTCAGGTTATTATCTTGCTTCAGCAAGGAGACCACAGCCAATGAAACCATGGGGTTCCTCCTCAAAAACCAGAGCTATAGGTTTTATAAAATTCAGGGAAATGTAGAGTTTAGGTAAAATTTAAATGAATTAGTAATTTTCACAGGCTTAAATCAAAAGAAGGTTATGTATAGGATGGTTACAGGGGTCTACCGGATGGTGTAGTGGTTAAGTTCATGCACTTTCTTTTGGTGGCCCAGGGTTCACTGGTTCAGATCCCAGGCACAGACCTACACGCTGCTCATCAAGCTGTTCTGTGGTGGCATCCAACATACAAAGTAGAGGAAGATTGGCACAGATGTTAGCTCAGGGACAATCTTCCTTAAGCAAACAGATAATAATAATAAAATAAAATAAATTAAAATGATTACCATCAAACCTGGGCTGACAGGTAGAGCTATGATCCTATTCCTTAAAGAAGGATAAATGCTGTGTCCCCAAACCCCTTTTACCCGTAACGGAGTAAGAAACTGAGGCAGTGTCTTGGCGTCAAAGTGGTTCAATTTCTCAGAAAAGAGTGGAGTGCCCCGTTCCTATAGATACACTTTTGAGTGGTGAAGTCTCTCACATTCACAACTTCACGAAACAAGGTTTCTCAGCCCAGACTCCTCGATGTTAAATAGCAGAAGCAAGTTTGTATTGGTTCCCATCTCTCGTGGCCAGCGCCGACTTCACAGGTTGTGACACGTGAAGGCACCTGCTCAGAAGGGCTCTGTGCTTGGTTTAATGCTCTGCTGCCACCACTGACACTCTTAATAGTTTTTTCTTTGAGTTTGTGTTTTGTGAGTGAAGTCCAGTGGGACAATGGAGCCTGCTCCTGAGCAGAGCAGATATGCTCAGGGTGCACGAGCTCAGGCCCACAGATGGCAAGGACAGTGTGTGTAGGGACAGTTGGGTGCCCTGGGCTCCATGGGACTGAGGGGGAGGTGTTGGCATATTTGATGGCAGTTGTAGCAGCAGCGGCCTGTGCACTGAGAGAAACGATGTTCTCCTGTGGAGGCAACATGGAGACCTCAGTGGCCATCTGTCCTGAGAGTCATTCCTGGTACATTTGCACAGAGAGTAACCCCCTGCCTGGTGCACAGCGACAGGAATCATGGGCACTTGGGCAGGGAACTGCAGCTCATACATTATTGCAAAATAAGAATGTGCACATGGACATCGCAAAAAAGCATAACAAGCAGTTTTTAGACATCTTCCAAGAGCTTTGAATACTTTAAGAAGTAATTAGGTTTAGAAATAGAAATTAAAATTATGAGTACAGTCCCATTCAACAGAGGAGAGCACAATTTTCGTATGAAGTTTCAGATGAATCAATGAACAACTGGGAAGACAATTTTTGAATTAATTCTTCCTTATTATCAAAGACTCAACAATAGGATGCGTGAACAGGGGTTCTTAATTAAATACACATCTTGAAGCCATGTGTACTTTCTTGTGGGCCTCCACAAGTTACAGGAAATGTCGGAAGAAACATCAAAATCCCATTGTATAAATTTGCTTTCAAAGTTAAATTCCAACTTACCCCAAACTGATTGCTGTAAAGAATTAAACCTTTTTATAAAAATTATCTCACAAGAATCACCAGCTCTAAAGATTTCAACAGAAAGATTAAAACTAAAAACAGAATCACCAGCTCTGGAGGTACGAGAACTTATGTTTCAAAATGATTTATCCCAATGCTGTCATAGTTTACAAAAATCTCCACTCTTGTAACAGTTGCATCAGCAGATTCTTCTCAGAATGAAAAATAAAGTTGCTAGAGTATAAATTTTGATGATCTACAATGAATTTGCAGAAAAGTGATCCTGAAAAAAAGTATGATTATTAAAAATATACCATTCGTCGAATATTATTATTTATTTGATTAAAATGATGACATTAAAATACCTTTTCACTATTCGTAAGCATGTGTTATTCCTGTAAAACTGCTGTTCCTATTGCATTTTATAATTGATAAAATACTTTTAAAGAAAAAAAGCTTTCTATTTCTGTATCTTTTAACAGGACTTTTCCTTTGCTGCCCTTTGAACAGTATGACCCATGTTTTTATTTTCACTGAGCGGTGCTCAGTAGTTGGTGTAGCTTATGGCCACTTTTATTACAAGTTATCTCATTTAATTGTCTTAAACAAACCAGCCAGGCAGGCATTACCCAATTTTACAGGAGATGATCCTGGGATCTAGACAGGTTAAAGGTCATGTCCAAAGCCACAAGCCATCAAGGGGCAGTGATGTAACTGGGAACAAAATCAGCCGCTTTTCAAAGCCCATGCTCCTGACTACCCCACACAATCCCAGGGTGTTCAGAGAACGTCCCCAGACCTTCTCCTGCAGCTCCAAGGCTAGACTACTACTCTGTCAAAGGCAGCCTCCTGTGCTGCTGCTGTTGCTGTCACCCTCTGAGCCTCGGGAGATAATTGGAGCATTAAAGGAGCTTGGCCTTTTCAGTTTGTTCAGTGTTTCCTGCTGTGCAGAAATGTCCTCGTCTGAGGGAGTCCCACTTGTTTATCTTTGATTTTGTTGACTGTGCTTTTGGCATCAAATCCAAATAAATCGTTGCCAAGACTAATGTCAAAGAGATTTTCTCCTGTGTTTTCTTCTAGGAGTTTTATGGTTTTACATCTTATGCTTAAGACTTTAATCCTTTTAGAATTGATATTTATGTATGGTGTAAGGTAAGGGTCCAATTTCATCCTTTAGCATGTTGAGATACAATTTTCCCAACACCATTTGTTGAAGAGGCTTTCTTTTCCCCATAGTGTATTCTTGGCACTCTTGTCAAAGGTCAATTGACCGTATATGCGTGGGTTCATTTCTGGGCTCTCAGCCCTGATTCATTTGTCTATGTGTCTGTTTTCAAGCCAGTACCATACAGTTTTGTTTATGGCTTTGTAACATAATTTGAAATCAGGAAGTGTGATGTCTCCAGTTTTGTTCTTCTTGCTCAAGACTGTTCCGAATATTCAAGGTCTTGCAACATTCCATACATATTTTAGGATTGTTTTTTATATATCTGTGAAAAATGCCATGGGATATTTTTAGACTCTTTTTAAGTTTAATTCATATTTTTCATAGGAAAGAGAGTAATAACTTAGTTGGAGGCAACCAAATTCCTCACTAACGTTCACTTGGTAAAATTTGAAATAAAACTGAATATTAATTTGATCCTTAAAGCACCACCTAGTGCTTCAGAATGTAATTTTTCAGTAAGCTTGGAAATCTAAATGTATTAACACCATTTCATAGTTCTCGAATTTATTAATTTTATTCTATTTTTTAGTAAAAATTATGTATATTTAAAGTGCATAAAATGCTGATTTGATATCCTTATACCTAGTGTAATGATTTCCACCATCAATCTAATTCATAGATCTTCTCCTTACATAGTTACCATCTTTTGTGTGTGTGGTGAGAGCACCTGAAATCTACTCCCTTAGCAAATTTCCAGTATTCAATACAGTATTATTGACTATAGTCATCATGCTGTACATTAGATTTCTAGGCTTATTCATCTTACATAAATAAACTTTATACCCTTGAACCAGTATCTCTCCATTTCCCCCACCTCCCTACCCCTGGTATCCACCATTCTGCTCTCTGTTTCTATGTATTTGACTCTTTTGGATTCCAGTTATAAGTGACAGCATGCAGTTTTTTCCCTTTCTGTGTGTGTCTTATTTCACTTAGCATAATGTCCTGCAGGTGAATACATGTCGTTGCAAATGACAGGATCTTATTTTCAAAGGCTGAACAATATTCCATTGTGTACATCAACATTTTCTTTATATATCGTCCATTGATGAACAGTTAGGCAGTTTCCATATCTTGGCTATTATGAATAACACTGCAAGGAACCTGGGTGTGCAGATATCTCTTTCAGATGCGGGTTTCTTTTCCTTTGGGTATATACTCAGAAGTGGGATTGCTGGGTCACATGGTATTTCTACTTTCTTTTTTGAGGAAACTTCACATTGTTTTCCATAATGACTGTACCAATTTACATTTCCATTAACAGTGTATAAGAATTCCCTTTTCTCCACATCCTTTCTAACATTTGCTATTTTTTTTTTATAATAGCCTTACTAACAGGTGTGAAGTGATATCTCATTGTGGTTTTGATTTGCATTTTGCTGATGATTAATGATGTTGAGTATCTTTTCATATACCTGTTGGGCATGCCTTGCAAAGGACACTACAAAATGAAAAAGAAACCTATGAATTGAGAGAAAATGTTTGCAAACTACATATCTGATAATATCCATAATATATAAGAAACTCATACAACTCAATTTCAAAAGAACACACAACCTGATTCAAAAATGGGCCAAATATGGTAGATATATACAATAGAATACTACTCAGCCATAAAAAAGGATAAAATTGTCCCATTCACAACAACATGGATGGACCTTGAGGGTATTATGTTAAGCGAAATAAGCCAGATAGAGAAAGACAATCTCTGTATGCCACCACTCATATGTGGAAGTTAAACACATAGACAAAGAGAACAGATCAGTGACCACCAGGGAAAAGGGGGGGGTGGAGGGTGGGCACAAAGGGTGAATTGGTGCACCTACAACATGTATGACAAACAATAATGTACAACTGAAATTTCACAAGACTGTAAACTATCATAATCTTAATAAAAAGTAGAAAAGAAAAAAAAAAAGAAAAGGGCCAAGTACCTGAAAAGACATTTTTCTAAAGAAGACATACAAATGGCCCCTGGAGTTTTGACAGGCATTGTAATGAAACTATAGTTGCTTTTGGTATACACCTTAAATTTAAGACAAAAAAAAAAGCGAGGCCTGAACTTGCAGGAGATAATTAATGAGGGCGTGAATTACTGCCACCTTGTGGAGCCTCTTTGTCTTCTCAGTGGAAGATGCAGACCTGTTCTCATTTTCCTGCTTGCCTGGAGGGTGGCTGTATGCCTGAGGCATTTGTAGTTTCTTTTGTTTTTTCCTCAGTGAATCCAGTGAGAGCTCTAACAATTTTATTGATCATCTCCGTGAATCAGCTATTTTTTAAAAAATTTTCTCTACTGGGGGGCTGGCCCCGTGGCCGAGTGGTTAAGTTCGCGCGCTCCGCTGCAGGCGGCCCAGTGTTTCGTTGGTTCGAATCCTGGGCGCGGACATGGCACTGCTCATCAAACCACGCTGAGGCAGCGTCCCACATGCCACAACTAGAAGGACCCACAACGAAGAATATACAACTATGTACCGGGGGGCTTTGGGGAGAAAGAGGAAAAAAATAAAATCTTTAAAAAAAAAAAAAAAAAAAAATTTTCTCTACTGTTTGTCCATTTTCTTTTTAGCCACTTTTATCCTTTTTAGTTCGGTTTACCCCTCTTTGTTCTAGTTTGTTATGGCAGAAATTTAGATTGTTAATTTGTGGGTTTTTCTAACTTCTATCATAAAAGAATTTAATATTATGAATTTCTCTCTAAGCACTACTTTACTGCATTCCCATAAATTTTGCTACTTGGTGTTTTTGTTTTTAATCAGTTTAAAATATTTTCTAATTTTTCATGCGATCTCTCCTTTGATCCGTTAGAAGCATGTTGATTAATTTCCACATATTTGGGGATTTTTCCAGACATCTTTCTGTTTGTTAAAACCTTCTATATCTTTACTTTTCATCATAACTTTACTTTTCATCAGCTTTTTCTTTTTGTTACTGAGAAATGTTGAAATATCCAATTGTAATTGTTAATTTATCTCTTCCTCTTCTCATTTCTATCAGTTTTTCTTTAAGAATTTTGAAATACTGTTATTAGGTACATTCTTATTAGTATTAATATACATTCTTGGTGAATTAACCACTTTATCATCTAGCAAAAATGCCCCTCCTTATCTCTGGTAATACTCCTTAACCTAAAATCTACTGGATTTACAGTCAATTAACCAACATAACCAATTCTGTTTTCTTCAGATTAATGTTTGCATAGTGTATCTGTGTCTATCCTTTTATTCTTAATCTATCTTAGTGTCTACATTTGATATCTCAGGTGAGCTTTTGGAGACAGTATGTATTGGAGTCTTACTTTTTACTGAACTGACAATCTCTCCCTTTAAGTCAGAGGGTTCAGAATCTTAGTACATTCACTCCATTGTGTAGAGCCAACTTTCATTGGTATGATTTTGCTTCTGCCTGAAAAAATTCTTATTTGTTTATGTTTATGCTGCAGGTTTGCTGGAGACGAATTTTCTTAGCTTTTTTCATTGTTGTTTAAAAAGTTTTTACCTTTTTTCCTTAAAAAATAGACTATTTTTTAGAGCAGTTTCAGGTTCACAAAAATTTTGAATGAAAGATATGAAGATTTCCATATACCCCCTGACCTCATGCTTGCACAGCCCCCTGTTATCAACATTCCCACCAGATGGGACAATTTTTACAATTGATGGAGCTGCATGGACATGTTGTTATCACCCACAGTCCATTTTACCTTCATTTTTGAAGTATATTTTTGCTGGTATGGAATTCTAGGTTGATATATTTTCTCTCATCATATCTGTAAGTATTCCTCCGTTTTATTCTGGCTCATAGAGATTCTGGTGAAAAGCTGTCTGTGATTCCTCTTTTCATTCCTCTGTATTTAATGTGTCTTTTCTCTCAGGTTGCTTTTAAGATTTTCTATCACTGGATAAAACAATTTGATGATGATGTACTGAGTGTAGTTTTCTTTATGTTTATTCTGCTTAGATTGCTTTGAGTACTAAAGCTGTGGGTTTATGGTCTCATCAAATTTGGAAAAAACAGACTGTTGTTTGTGCAACTGTAGAGCCAAGGGATCATTTCAGGAAGAACAAGCAGTCCAAGTTCACTGGGTGTAAAATTTACAAGAGGGGAATAAAATCAAATAAGCCTCGGAAAATCAGTTTAGGTCCCTTGTGGATTCCTTTAGAGACTATACTTTATTTGAATGAAAGGTGAGCCTTTAACACTTTCTAAGTTGCCTATTTAGTAACACCAAGCACAAGAACCAGAATTTCAAACAAAACAAAAACAATCAAACTTCTAATTTTTTTGAAACAGTATTTAATTTGTTTTTGCTTCTATAAACTTCAAGGAGGCATTTTTGCAATTTCCAACATTGTCATCTTGTTTCTGGATTTTTCATTTCTTTTTCCGGCAGCATTTTCGGCCACTCACAGAACAGCTGCCTATCTGTTCCTCCTTTGGAAGGCAGCCAAGCAAAGCACACCGGCCCTTTCTTATTTTGCAATAAGATTTTTGTAACATATTTATTATTCCTCCATTTCCTGCAAAAAAGAAAGAGAACACATAGAGAAGATTTAGGAACGGCTAAGCTAATAAAATTGAGGTCTATCGTTCTGTTCTCAGATTACATCAATCTTTCCTGTTAGCATTAACGTTTTAACATCACTTTCTTCATGTCTCATTAACAGGTATAACAGTCTTCCCATGAAAAGGTGGCTTCTGTGGGCTGTTTAGCCTGTTCAGAGTGTATCAGAAAAGACTGGGATAGCTACTTTAAGGTTGTTGATGATCCTTGTCAGAAACAACAAAAGAAAACTACTGTCTATTTCCCATCCAACAAATTTACTTGGTCTAAAGTTCCCTGGAGAATGGAGAGGTGAAGCTAACTGTGCGACCTTAGCCTGAATCGTCATTTCTCAATTACAATTGAGAAATTGTCATTTGAATTGTCATTTCTCAATTACAGTTGAGAAATTGTCATTTCTCTGAGTCTGAATTGTCGTTTCTCAATTCTTTCAACCCTCTCGTTTCTCTGCCCGTCTTACCTGGAACAGGCATCAAGAACAGAAAGAGCAATGCGAAGAGAAGGAAATGGATCCTCATGACTGACGGGCTTTGTAGCACGCTGAGACTGGATGGAGAGACGTAGTTGTTCACTTTATAAAGGTTCTAGCCATAGGTAGAAGTAAGGAATGGCTGCAATTCCTGTAATATTACAGTGATGACAATATGACGCATTTCCTGATGCTTCATGCCCATGTCTCTTACCACACAGACAACGCCCACTCACCCAGGAGTCAGGGACAAACCTAATGGCTGAAGTAGATTTTGACATGAGCATACAGTTATCCTGATGCCCTCTAGGCTCCAGGAGCTTGTCCAGGGCTGGCTCAGACCTGGTTGTAGATATAGGTGGGGAAGATCTGCCTCCTTTTGGAAGCAGTCTTAGGGCATGTAGCTTGGAGCTGACTTGTCCCCAGTGTGGTACTTCTAAGCTTTCTGCCTTCTTTCTAAAGTCCTGGGAGAGCCTGAGACCCACTGGAGAAGCTCATTAGTCCAGCCTTGGACATATTCAGAGTCTAGGTGTCAACTCAGGCTGGGTCACACCCTGAGACTGCACACATTTGGCCGAAATTGAGATAAAACAGATTGTCTTTTAGGTGGTAAGAAAAGGGAGGAAAAATGGGCTACATTGCAGAGCCCCTGACTTGATGCCCCTTGACCGTGATAGGGAGATATAAATAGGGTGAAACTCAGCTTATACTTCATCATTGTCTGAAAACTGCCAAATTCATGAGTCAAGAAGGTGTCTCATTTTCTTTCATCAGAGGAGGAGAATGCTGAGATGATCAGTGTGAGGACTGCATATCTTCCTTGTGGATGACACTCCCTACACAAATGAGGGTCGGAAGAAAACATATTTAAGATCTCTAGGTACTCTTGGCTCATGAGCATTCAAAGAAGTCCAGGGATCGATAATTTCCGATGTATATAGATTCAAAGTGTAGAGGGTCAATTTCTTCGTTTTTTTTTTTAGACTTAAGTGTTATGGAATCCAATCAGAGGTTATATTTGCCAACAGAATATTTAATTGAGAACTGAAGTCACCATGTTGCTTGGCTGTTGCATTGTGCCTGTGCAGTTATAACGGATCCACCTAGGTTCAACTCTGTGTTAGTTCTAGGAGTGTGTGTTCAGGATCCTGGTGAACCTATTCGATTCTGTAAGCAAACTGAACACCTACTATAGATAGAGATAAGTACCATGTACTTGGGTGTAGGTAGGGGGCTGAGATACAAAGAGGGGCCTATGCTGGTCTGTCTCTCAAGGAGCTCCCATGGAGATAAGGCAGATGGACACACAGTGAAATAAACCATAGGGAGTGGATTTTGATAAGTGTCATAATAAGGGTTCAAGCACAGGGCTGTGGAAATGCAGAAGAAAGGTAATTCCTGCTGAAGGCGAGTTAAGATAGCACATTTAAAAAGAATTTGTAGTCGTAGACACTTCATCTTTCTAAGATCTCTCTTTCCTCTAGAGTTCAGGATGTGAGACAAAGAAGGTATTCTTAATGGGAAGGAAGTGAGTGTGAGGTGGGATGGGTATTGACTGAGCAGAGAGTCTTACTCCGTCTTAGGATAAAAGAGAGAGGGCAAGGCGGATGTTGTAGAGAATTATAACCAGCTCTCAGCCCAGGCTCAGGGCTGGACTCATCAGACCCTGAGGTCGCTGGTGAGGATCTGCGTCTCCACGTGGGAACAGCCCTCCACAGTTTAGACCCCCCTCCTTCAAAGACTGGGAGGCATTTGTAGGGCAACAGCACTATTTCATAAAAGGTTCTTTGGGAATAAATGCCAGTTTTTCCTGTCAGCTAATTTGCAAGCTGGGGATTGAGGGTTAGGCTATGGCAGTAGAACCCTCTCCACTCACAAAATAAGTTTTGAGGTCCATTTCTTTTATTTTTTTTAAAGATTAGCGCCTGAGGTAACATCTGTTGCCAATTTTCTTCCTTTTTTTCTTCTTCTTCCTCTCCCCAAAGCCCCCCAGTACATAGATGTGTATTCTAGTTGTAAGTCCTTCTGGCTCTGCTATGTGGGACACCACTCCAGAATGGCTTGATGAGCAGTGCTAGGTCCACGCCCAAGATCTGAACCAGCGAAACCCTGGGCTGCCAAAGCAGAGCTCATGAACTTAACCACTTGGCCACGGGGCCAGCCCCTGAGGACCATTTCTGTATTTTAAAAACATTATAGGGGCCAGCTCGGTGGTGCAGCTGTTAAGTTCACACATTCCACTTCAGTGTCCTGGGGTTCACCGGTTTGGATCCCAGATGCCAAACTATGCACTGCTTGGGAAGCCATGCTGTGGCAGGCGTCCCACATATAAAGTAGAGGAAGATTCGCACAGATGTTAGCTAAGGGCAAATCTTCCTCAAAAAACAAAATAAAATAATCTAAAAAATAATTATAAAAGTTGTGGATGTTTGTGGTAAAAATTTAAACAACAGAAGAGTGAGACAATGTTCTTCACTTCTCCTCTCCTCGGGGAACCACTGGTAAGTGTGGTTTTCCTTCTTTTGGGCTTATTATACCTTTTTTTAAAAAAAACAAAAGTACTTTTAGCCTCTCAGGTAACAGCTGTTACACATTTGCTGTCTAATGATAAATATGTGCCTGTGGAGTGTGATGACACTAATGAGAGCTGCTGTCACTCCCTGGCCCCAAGGCTTCGAGTCACCAGGGCTTGCGATGCAGACCCTGCAAATGTTGTGCTAGACACACTAGGCTTCCTCCCAGCTCTGAGTCACTGTTCTTTTTTTTTCCATGTTGATTGGGTCAAGAGAGGACAAACTAAAGTTATTCAACATTTTTGTTCATGTTAGACTTTCCTCTAAATTCCTCTATTATTTTTTCTTAATTCTTTTTTTAAAATATGGAGCAGAGATTTGGTTGATCCCAGTTTTTGGTTGAGGGGCAGCTCTCTGTGGAGGGTGGAACACTAGGTTTGGAGGGAGACGTGACCAGTTTAACTCTCAGCCCTATCCTTCGTTCTTTGGGTTTATTTGATTAATTCCTTAAGCTTTTTGAGCCTCTGTACCTCAGCAGTAAAGCACAGGGTAACACATGTTGTGCACAGTGAAAGCCTATGAGTTAATGAAGTGAAATATATTATAAACATCAAATGACCATCTGAACGAAGTGTCACCTATGTGGCCCTTCTGAAGAATTACCAGACAGGGGTGGTGAGCAAGATCAAGGCAGAGGAAAGATTGTGGTGTGGGCTCCCAGCAAGGGAATCCCGGATTTTAACTCTTTTCTTTACCTTAACATAATCTCAGGCTGCTCATTCATTCTCCTTTGCTGCTATTTCAATCTAGACATGACCACTGATACATAAGTTCTATAGGCAAAGACAGGCATTGTCTCAGTTTTACAGATGAGGAAACTGAAGCTGGGAGAGCTGAGTAACTTGCCCTGGGCCACCCAGCTAGTAGGTGGCAGTGCTCTGAACTGCAGGTGACTATCTACATTTCCCAGGTACCCATGCCCTCCAGGTACCATACAGATTGGCCAAAGGGAAGCACTGGCTGAAGATGAGAGGGCAGGAATTGGTGAGACACTGGGATCTTTCTCTTCCTGTACTTTAGAAGGCATCTCCTCTGTGCCTCCAATTCCTACCAGAAGGCCGCTTCATCCATGATCCTTCCAACAGGCAGTTCTGCCAAGACTCAGTAGGGGGTCCATATCCTAGGCTTTGGGAACATTACCTGCTTCCTGCCTTTGTCCTCCTAGACCTAAGGATAGTAGTTTCTTTCTGCTATGCGAATTCTGAGGTAACTCGCCATACATTTGGGCTTCTCAGCTCTCTCCTATCACCTATATAGACAATTGCCTATATTGAATTCCCCCTTTAAGATGCTTAAATTTGTTTCAGTTTCCCTTGTTGTCAAAGTCTGTGCTCTAAAACTTCACAATATTAAAGTTCCGTTCATTCTTCCTTTGGTGGTGACATTACCATATGGTCACCAGCTAGAGTAAGACTTTGCTACACACTGCCCTCCGGTGTACTTTACCAGCATCAGAAGAGTCAGCACATGGAGGACTCTTTGAGACAAGGGTATGGAGTTGCCAGTAGCTACCATCTCATTGTGGCCCCTCATTTATACTTTCTCACAATAATGTATGCTTCCTTTGCAGGTGTGCGTGTGAGGCAGTCTCCAGCATTCCAATTTTTCACTGTTATTTTAGCTTACTTGTTTCTCTCCAAAAGAATGTAAGCAAGGAAACTGGAGCAACAACATTTCCCCAACTATAACCGCAGAGAACATTTTCTTCTGGAAGGCTGGCAAACTGTAGGCCTTTAGTCTGGGACCCTCTATGGAAATGTTTTGTTTTGTCAGTGAATTAGGCCTCCATGGAGGTTTAAAAATCAGCTTAGTCCTTTGTCTCATTTGCCCGCTTTGTGTATTTACATGCTGTGTCTCCTGAAAGCCTCCGAGCTTGATTCCTGCTTTAGAAGACAGTGTCTTCCCTGCAAGCCCAGGTCTGAGAGGCTTCTCCACATGGGGAAGTGGACTAGAGGAAACACTGGGTAAGGGAGTTGTCTGTCTCCTCCAAACTAGCTGGGTGTAGACAAATTCTTTATAACATCTTCAGGCAGAAAGCTTTCTTGGCAGATTTTCATCATCCAGGCATGAATAATCATTGTTGATCCTTTAGCTTCCTGCAAATCCCCTTGACTTGTAAACACTTTATTTGATATTGTGCTCCATCCACTATATAAAAAGAAAAGAAAAAAGAGGAAACATGCAAAGAAGTGAAAAGGGTTGGGCCTGAGGGAAACCTGGCTCAGCATGAGTCATAGGACTCATGAGCTGGTTAATTTGGTGGAGCAGACCCGGTCAGAGACACAACCATTCTCACCAGGAGCCAGAGTGCAAATGTGGGGAAGCACAAGGCAAATTTAGGAATAGTGATTAGTCTAGTCTGGCCAAAGACTAGTGGACAAGCAATTCATGAAAAACTAGATCCCAGATTTCAATTATCTAACATGCTGAACCCACCAACAACTCCTTCAATAAAGACTGAGGAGAAGGGCTGAGAAAGCTGTACATACAATTGGACCAATGAGCCTAGTGGTCACTCTTTCAAAAATATTTGTGTTTTAAATACCACTTATATAATCTACCAGCTTGTGATGTCAATGGATGACTCTGATCAGGGAGCCTGACCACTGTGAGATAGGATGTTGAAGCCCAGGGACATTCACTGGATCGCAGCCACTCTGTCCTGCTCCTCTTCATCTCAGCAGCAATGTGGTTCTCAGAGCACCTAGGCAGTCCAGAGGGAGGAAGAGGTCACTAGAGACATTTTCTCTGTCCAGGAACTGGACTGAAATTACAATCCAAAAATTGTTGGGGAGGGTGATGAGCATAACTTCTCAGGGGTCTCATTTTGAGAGTCACTGAGCTTTGTATCAATTTGCAATACTAAAATCATCCTACATCACCATTTCTAGTCCTCATTTATTTACCTGCATAATAAATTAATTTGAAGAGATGATGGTTAAGATCCCCTTTGGCTAAATCAGTAAGGCTGCTTTTCAAGGTTCTCCACACCCACCACGTCCTGGCTTCATGCAGTCATTCTCCAATCTTTTAAAAGTGGACCTCTCTAGTCCTGCCACACTCATTGACTCCCCTCCATTGCCAGTGATGATGGATGATCCTTCAAAATTTTACTCATGTATCTAGCAGCTACAGAGATACTTCTTAGCTTTGGGAAAGGGAGAATAAATTGAAAAAGTGATTCCATGTCCATATTCTGCACCAGCTCTGCACAGAGAGCTCCTCTTGGTCCCTACTAGGTTCACAAGTTCAAGTCCTCCCAAATCCACCTCTTGTAACCATGTACCACTACTAATCTCTTTCTCTCTTACTCTCTCTTTCTCCATTGGCTTCTTCATTATGGTCCACAATTGTACTCAAGTCTTTCTTTAAAAATAACCTGCCATTGACCCTTATTTTCCCCCCAAATCATTAGCTTATTCTCTTCTTTCATTCATTATCAAATTTCTACTATTCCCTCAATCCATTGCTCTCCATTCTATTGCTTCCTGGCATCCCTCTCAAGAAATTCATTTGTGCCCAAGTTAAACAATGACTTTTACATCTTCAATTCAATGACTTCTTTGTCCGTAGTCATCGGATGTGACCTCTTTGCAACCTACTACTTTTGGGGTCATGTTCAATCTTACAACTTGTCCCATTAGATCAACACAGTTTCCAGAAAACTCTGTGAATACTTGCTCCACATTAGGACCTTAAGGACCTGATGCTCTAAAGGGTACTAAGATAGGCACTATTTAGTCTCTGGGCTCTGTGCCCTTCACTATTCCCAGTCTAATGGTGCAAAAGACGCAGATATTGACATGGTAGCACATAGCTTCAAAGATACACACTTTCCATTTTGTCCTCCTATCTTACTATTTGTTCCCTTTGATTCATCCTGGAATTTTTCGTCTTCTCCTTTCCCCTGAGCCCCTAAAAGGGGACATCTTCAAGAATTTAACATTGTCATAACAATGATAATAATGATGATGATCATCATGTCAACTGATATTTGTTGAGCACAAACCATGTCCCAGACACTGAAAGTAATTTAAAATTCTGTAAATAAAAATTGTATAAGCAATTTATATGCATTTATTTCATCTGAATCATGCATGATTCAATAAAGTTGATACAATTACTTGTGCTTCATAGATGACAAAATCAAAACTTAGAGAGGCTAGATGTCATACCTCATGGTCTTAATTATATACTAAATTCTTACTCCTGGTCCTCTTACTGCCGCACATAATCCTTGAGATGCGGGTTATCTATGCCTCCATGCAGATGACTTCCGTTTTTATCACTAACCTGGGCCACTTCTCCAAATTTCCTGATTGATGTTTACATCCACTTGAAAATCACCAGCATCTTGATAATATCTAGCACCTTACCCGAACCTCAGCTTGTAATCGTCCTCTGCTTTTTGTAAATATCACTTTCACTTTCTAGTTGCTTGGTAATAGAGGCTGGAAACTAGATTCTTTCTGATGCTTCTCTTTTGTTAATTGCTTAAATGCAATCACTCCCTGCATGCAGCAACTTCTTTCTACACAGTGGTTTGCACAATCTGCAGAGCCCAGCCCGAGTACCAACTCTTCATGTTCTTGACCACCCTGGTTCAAAGTGATTGCTCCCAGCTCTGAATCTGTGTGGAGCATATTTTGTAACATACTTGGAGCTATTGCCAAACTCCTTAGTGAATGTCATATACTATCACAATTCGTGAATATTCCTTATGACCTTTAATGAATGGGGTCTTTTCATTTGTGTCCTTGTGTTAATGAGAAAGTAGATATTCAAGTCCTATATTGCTTTCATCCTTTGAATAATTGGAGATATTTTCAAAGTAGCAAACTTAGGAAACAATATCATAAGGGGAAATAATCCCTGAAGACTTAGGAAATAGAGAAGGAACATAGCAGGTAATGCAACATCAACAAAGTATTTACAACAGAACGATCTGAATACACTTATGCTTTAGCAGAAAATTCAGGATGAATATAATATGGAGGATGGTTTACAGGACTATGAGGTTCAAGGCTGGGAGATGAAGACCTGAGCTAAGAGATTAAGGCCCGTTACATTCTCAATGACAAGGGGATAAAGACACAGATGGACTTGAGAGCTAGAGCCAGCTAGAAGGTAGAATCAAATGCTGATGTGATTGAGCATGAGAGAAGGAATTAAGAGTGTGAGAAAGCGGGAGAGGAACTGTCAGTGTTCAGTTCAGGCAGGGGACAGGGAAAGGGGTGATGCCGTTAGTGATGAGAGAGAATTAAGATTGTGATCCCTGGTAGGATATGAAGGGAGACATAGTCTGGAGAGAAAGTCAGGCTGAAGATGTGATCTTTCAAAAGGCTCAAACTGGTTCAGGAATCTGCAGCCTTAGTAGTGGTGTGGTGCTGTGTGCCTTTCCCAGAGTCTTATATCACACTCAACAAGGTGAGGACGGACTCTCCTGACGCCTGAGGTCAAAACCAAGAAAGGAAGAAGTGCACACAAAATTCATATAAGGCTACCCTACCATCCTCCTATCCATCTGACAGCAATATTTTCATTCCAAATAAAATGAAATGCACATACATGATCCCTTACTTTCTGTTTATACTTTTATACTCTAATCAGATTCTTGGACTGCACTTCATGTTCAGCTACAGTGAAAACTCATCATACAGCAACTCCTGCCACCAGCCAACATAGTCTGCTGGCTGCTTCCTTGGGCAGGAGTTTTAGGGTATAGGTGGTTCTTACAAAGCAATCATGAAGACAACTCATCAATGGGTTTGGCCTGAGGCGGAGGAAGAGATGTCTCCAAAGGCAAGAGGTGGGTGCCAGGGAAAAAATTTTAAATCATCGAGCTTCTGCCACTATTATTTAATGAGACTGGTCCTTGGAATAAACCTATTGGTGGTTGTCGCAATAGGCAATGGAAACCATCAAATGTTTTACCTATGGTGACTGGCATCTACCGAGCTGTATTTACGTACTTAGCACTGTAATTGGCGCTTTAATGAATTTTTTTCTGCGTGCGTGACAAAAAGGTATGGGGTCAGTATTATAATCTGGATTTTAAGGATAAGGAAATTGAAGCTAAGAGAAGTGTAATAACTTGGTAAAGTTCAAGTTTGGAGCCCAGGTCCGTCAGGTTCACAGATGATGCTAGATATCCACTTTGCTACTTGAGGTCATTATAACTATGTTTTATATCTATCATTTACCAAAAGTTTTGGGAGTGAGGTTTCCTACTGGCAGGGTAAATGCCTACGTAGTAGACAATGAATAGGAGAGGACTCAGGGAATTGAAGCCATACCTCACCCACTCAACCCAGACCACAGAGCAGCTCCTGTTTTGAGATTTCCCAGATAACTGCCCTATGGAAGTACAGACTCTACCTGCATCTCTACAGCCATCTCTACCTCAATCTCCTCTCCCATATTTTAAAAGTATTTTATGATTGCGTACATCAGAACCAAGATAACCTTTTCTGTAACGGACTAGACAATAAATATTTTTAGGCTTTACTATGCCTACAGTTTCTGTTGCAACTGCTCAGCTCTGCAGGTGTAGCACCAAAGCAGTCATAAACGGTATGTCAACATGGGGCATGGCTTTGTTCCAATAAAACTTTATTTACGAAAACAAGAAGCAGCTGGATTTAGCTAGTGGGCCATGGCTGCTGACCACTGGCAAACGTTCATAAGACAATGAGTGTGTGGGTGGCCCTCAGATGGCCTCTGGTGACCCCTGCCGATTAGTATTCATGATTTTGTGTAATCCCTCCTTTTGCTTGTAGACTGGCCTCACTGATTCATTGCCAACAAATTGAATGCAGCAGGAGTGATGGATGCCACTTACAGGGATGTAAAAAGACTGTGGGTTCAATTCTGGGTGTCCTCTTACACTCTCACTTGCTGACTCAGAGAGAAGCTAGTTGCCGTGTTTTGAGCTGCCCTATGGAGAGGCCCAGGTTACAAAGAACTGAGGAAGACTTTTGGCTGAGAGCCAGGGAGGAACTCAGACCCTCAGTCTAACAGCCTGCAAGGAACCAACTGTAGCTAACAACCACATGGCGAGCTTAGATAAGTAGATTGTTCTCTGTTGAGCTTTCAGATGAAACCACAGCCCTGGTTGACAGGTTGGCTGCAACGTCATGAGCACCTTGATCCAGAAGCTCCCAGACAAGCCAAGCATAGTTTCTACAACTGGTAGAAACTGCAAGATAATCAATGTTTTTTGTTTTGGGCCACTGAGTTTTGGGGTCATTTGTTATGCACCAGTGAGTAACTACTATAGTGAGGTGTAATACAAACAATATACCCTACAAGAGATTTGGAGACCTGTATTCTGGTCCCAGTGTTTTGACAAATTTATTGTGTGAATTTATGTTGGCTGATGATGCATTCTGGGCCTTCCAATTACTTACCTGCCTGCCAAAGGGACAGGAATCATGAATTTTCAAATTATTACAAGTCTGAATCTTCATAGTTCATTGAAATGAATCACACTGACTCCTGCATCTAAACCAGAGTCATGAATTGGAAACCCATGGGTAACATATAGCCCACCACTTATTCTTAAATAAATTGCTAACATTTAAAGGACTAAGGATTTTGCCAGAAAATCCAGAGTTCTGGCTTCTTGAGATGATGAATTAACCACCAGGGCTCACATTCCCACATGGTGCCATCAAGTGTATCCAAAGATGTCTTGCCCCATTACACAGAATGCGAGCCCCCTAATGCACTACAGTGCCCCCACTCACTATCTTTCACTGGCTTGTCTCGATTCTTAAAGCCTGACACAGAAGAGCTTTAGGGGGCCCCTTAAATTATGTTTGATCTTGCTTTGACACCATCCCTAAAACAGAAGAAATGTGTTCTCTTGCCTTCTGGTTATCACTTGGGTTCAAGACATTGGCCAATTTGGGGCTCAATCTGTCCTTTGTGAGATGACAGCTGTGTCATAAGATCTGCACCCATGAGTTCTGCCACACAGACCTCAAACAAACCCCAACTGAGAGCTTGGGCTGGAGGTACAACTGGTTTGCCACAGTGCCTGTGCTCTTCCCTCTCCTGCCACATTTCAACAAGACTTCTCATCCCCCCGAACACCGTTATAGGAAAACATATACTCACTTCTGCACTCACATGCTGTGCACACACACATGCAATTACATAATTCACTCTAGCTCAGATAGAACCTGCATTTCTCTTATATTCTCTCTGGTCCTGATGAATAAGAGCCCTTGAAAACCAGCCCTTTTTCTGCCTCCTACAGGTTGTCACTGCCCCTCTCACCTGATGCCATTACCCTCTAACACAGTCCCTATGAATCCTTTTCTCTTTCTCGTTCTTTCTCTTTCCAGTCCTTTCTCTGCACCCCTCTCCCTTTACATTCATGTTGGACATAGTTTCTCTATGTATATATATGACTGACTTCTGTATTTCAATTCTTTTGAGTACTGAGAGTTATCAGCTCAAACTACAAGCTGAAAAAATACAATACATATAATATATGGATATACATATATAACATATGTACATATGTACATGTATAATTAAATTGCCGTGACTTAAAGTTTCTTTAGTGTGGAGGGTGTATTTGTGTTTTGTTTGGAGCATTCACAGGCCAGGCATGTTTTAGGAAACACTGGCCTGGTGCCAGATCTTGGCTTTAGCATGCTGGGTGCTATGTGCACATACGCATAGCCTGCAACACCTGTTCAGAGCTGCACACCCAGCTAAGGGATTAGTCTCCCTGATGATAACCTATAAAAATGGGGAAAATCAACAAAATATGTAAATGTTTTCAAACACGGTACATATTTTAGAAAAATAATTTTGATAAAAGCCTGGATTTTAATTCTCCTGGAATTAACTATTTTGGGACTACCTGCCTGTCATGTTCGTGTTTTATGTACGTCATGGTTCACTGAACAGGACAGACCCTGAGATGCCTAGGGTGGGCACGCTGCTTTCCAAAGGGCTGAGATTCACCTCTGTCTAGTTGGTTCCTGCAGCCTCTCCAGCCCTGGATTTTCTTCTAGATCATGGTGCTCAGTGTCACAGGCTGCCTTGCTCACTTCCCGGAAGTTTCTATTACAGATCTCACTTCATAGGCTCCTTTGACATGTGCCTCTTCCCTGGAAGATGCGGCAGCTCCAGATATCAGTCTGCAGACTCATTGCAAACCACACCCATTTGCTCAGCAAAGAAAAAACGTAACGTGTACCCAAGCATTTTTCTTCATTTGAGTCTCTCTTGAGTGGTCTGTCTCTTTCTGTTACCACCCCTTCACATCTGTATCTTTCCCAATCTCTCTCCCCTGACACATCCAACTCAGGCCTTCTCTCTGTCTTGCTCTTGCTTTCTTCCTGCCTCTATGTCTGTCATTATCTGTCTCTCACCGGGTTCTCTGTTTTACCTCTGTGTGTGTGTGTGTGTCCGTGTACAAGTTCTGCCTGGCGGTCTCTCTACCTCTGCTCTTGAGGAGGAAGCAATGTTCTCAGGTCTCTCCACATCAGAAGTCTCTTCCTGACGAGGTGTGATGTTTCCAGCTCTGGGGACCACCCTCTCCACCAGCCAAGGGAATTTCCTGGCTGGCAACTCTTTCTCTTCTGGCTACACAAGTGCCTCCAGGTTATTCTGGAGAGCAGGCCCAGAACACACAGCCCGGCTTCTGTCAACAAACCTTGCTACAAAGCTCTGCAGTGATGCATCCATGAAGGTTCATGGGGAAAAACGTAACAGAAATGTGACCCAGCCCTTGTTTGCCATGGAGGGAAGAGTTCAGTGGGCGTTCAGATCTTTTCTAGGACCAAACACTCTCAAATCCCAGTGAAACGGGCAGAGGGCAGGTGAGCGTGTCTCCTCTCCATACAAGCAAATATGACTAAACTCTGAAATGCTCAAAGCCATGTTTTCCAGGGAAGTTTATTCACTTTTTTAAATGACTCTTTTCTAGCTCTATTATTTATAGCAACAGAATCTCAAGATTTAAAGGGATCTTCAAGGCCTTGTAATAAAATACCTTATGTGACTGCTGAATCCTGCCTCGTTTTGAACACTTCTAGTGTTGGTGAACTCACCGTTTCCAAAGGGGTCCCATTCCATTTTCAGCTGTAAAGATTACTACTTTACTTTTCCTCACATTAAGCCAAAAATTGCTTCCCTAAAGCTTGTCTTTTTGTTCCTGTCTTGATTCCTGGTTCTCAAAAACCTCCCTTCCTTTCTTATTTTCTTTCTTTCTTTTTTTCATTAATTAGACTCTGTTCTCTACTTTTTTAAAAAAATATTTTTGCTTTTTTGAATTTTAAACTTTTTCAGCTTCATGGTGGTATAATTCACAAATAAAATTGTCACGTATTTAAAGTGCGCATTGTGATGCTTCCATCCACGTGTGCACTGTGGAAGTGTAACGGAAAGTTCGGTCTCTGAACCCGATGCCAATCCATATAATGAGAACAGAGTCTTGAGTGGAAGAGGAAAGGTTTTTACTATGCCAGGCACACGGAGCAAAGCAAGGGCTCATGCCTCAAAAATTGCTAGCTCCCCGGTGAGGAATGGGTAGGGATTTTTATTTGGGGTTTTGGGTAGGGGAGGGGGGAACATGTAGCTTGTGCAGCTCGCCGCTTTCCCACCAGTCTGCGTTTGGCCTTGAAAGGCTGCTTGCAGCAAGCCAGGGGGGAGGGTGAGATAGGAGGATGGCAGGTGGGCGTCCTTCACCGTTGTCTCCTCTTCTTGTTTGAGTCGGGTTCGAGCGCCAGGAGTCTAGGAGTTGAGGTCTGGGAAGCCTCAGCTCCTTGATACTCTTGAGACAGCGGCTTTCCTGGCAAACTCAAGGACACATGATTAGCTAAACTTCAGTGTGCCTCCAACTCCAGGCCACCTGGGCTTTTAACAATTTGTAACTCCCATTTAGTTGTAAATCTCAAAGAGTCCAAGTTTAGAGAAACAGGTGTTTACATATGAGTGGAGCTAGAGAAGCAGGAAAGGGGGTGGTGGGTTTTAGTTTTAACCCCATATACACTGGGTTCAATGTGGGGAACTGATATCAGGGCTGATGTTAAGAGCCTGTAACAGAAGGATCCCCTCTATCTAGATAATTCACACACCACTAGCTCACAGCTTTAGCTTTCCTTTTTTTTTTCTTGGTAAGTATCTTCTTCCTTTCTTTTTCTCTAACCTTGAACACAAATTTCAAACTTGTCTAGAGAGGCGGTGACCCAGGACCAGTTTTTCAGACCGTGGGGATTCTGGAGAGAAGTGAAATATTGGGCTGCCCCTCCTGACTTTCCTCAAGAATTTTCACCTTCAGCAGAATATTTATTTAGAATCCAGATTAAAGCCCTTTATTGTTTCCCTGAAATCTTCTGGAGGAGACTAGAGACACAAGCCAGTAACTGGGATTAACCAAGGTCTTGGGCAGTCTCTCGGAAGAGGGTTCCAGTCATTCGGACTTCCAGGCAGACAGGAACGAACACTGGAGCAAGCTGGTCTGCGTTCATATTTGAACCTGAACTGCCAACCCTTAGTCAATGTCCCACCCATTAGTAAGAGACTAATTATCTGGATTAGATAGATGGGAGATTTCTCGGGAGGTGGTTCTGAGCTGGAGTCTTCCTTCAGACACGGGTCCCTGTTCTCACTCTTCTTGCCTCCACAGAGGCCATCAAATGTAAAATGCATTTTTAATGCATTAATAAAAATGTTAATTAAACTATGAACAAAGTCTTTCTATCACATGGAATTTTAACTTTATATTTATTGAATGAGCTCTTTGAGACTTATTTAGACGTAATTACTTGTTATATTTTATGCTTTTGTATAAGTGAAAAGGTATGTAAATAAAGTTTCCACATCAAAAGGAGTGTTAATGAAACAATTCTTTTGAGACTGCTTAACCCGACTTTTTTCAAGGACATTGACACCCATTATGCAAATTTTAATGATGACCTTTTCTGTATCTTAAAACAAGGTGTCAACAGAAAGTTTCCCTTCAAAAGCCAGAGCTCATACCTCCTTCCCCAAATGGCCCTTATATGGTTATTGGATGGGAGATTGAAGAGCTGATGGGTTTTAGCCACGCCACCTGCCACCTGGAATAACAGCTGAGTTTGCAGGTGGACAGGAGGTGACAATTGTTACAACTGCTGTCTGGCCAACAAGGTCTGTAAGATGCCTGCCTGTTTCAAAAATATGAAAATAAGGAAAAATGTACATTGAGAATCCATGAAATATGGTGGCCTAACTGCTGAGAGAGGAGTCCTGGGAGGGACTTGCGTAGGAAGTACACTGGGTGCAGAGCAGATCACCCAGGCTGCTGGGTGGGAACCAAAGTCAGGACATGCTGGAGACCACAGGCAGAGCAGGTCCATGACCTCCATCCCTCTTCCTTCCATTTGCTTGCTTGTGTTTTTCCATCTGCTTTCCCAATAAGTAAAAGTATATAAAAAAATTTTCTTCCTGGGGCCGGCCCCATGGCTAAGCGGTCAAGCTTGCGCGCTCCACTTCTGTGGCCCAGGGTTTCGCCAGTGGGGATCCTGGGCGTGGACCTAGCATCGCTCATCAAACCTTGCTAAGGTGGCATCCAACATAGCAGAGCAAAGAACCTACAACTAGAATATAGAACTATGCACTGGGGGGCTTTGGGGAAAGGAAGGAAAAAAATAAAATAAAACTGACTGTATGTTAAAAAGAAAATTTCCTTACTATGGATATTAGACTCTTTGAAAAGTCAGTCAAAACTTGTGGTGGACGTTATGTGGTACTTCACCTTCTTACTTTGGTTTCTAAGCTTGAAATAAGCTATCCATTAGGGAAATCATGGGAAAAAAATATTCATTTTGCAGAGTATAAAAATTAAGAAAATGACTAATTATTTTACTTTTAGTCTCTGAGTGTTAGAAATTCAAGAAGCACTGCCTCATTTCTTTACATCTTTTCTTATCCTTCTTACCTCTCCCATCGCCCTTCTAGAACTGAGATTCTGCTAGAACAACTTATTCAATTTTCATTTGTAAATAATTATAAGATCAATTCTCATCTTTGAAAGGGAAAATGTGCACATGATTATATGCATAGAAAAAGAAATCTATTTATTAAACTTTGTAAAGCCAATGAAATATTTTTTTTTAATTTTTCTATAAATTCAGATCTCAGATCTCATAGTCAAGAGTATCAACACCATCAAATTGTTGCTCATTAATTCAGCCTCAAAATTGGGCATCTTCTTTAAGTCAAGCTATTAGCCAAAAATGTGTTTCAGTTTTTCTTCCCCAAAAGATATTGGAATCTCTTCATCTGTTTTTTGGAGGCAGAACGTGGTGGGAGTGGAAGTCAATATCCTCCTGCCCTTTTCTCAAGCTCTATTTGTATTTCACACAAGCAAGAGCACAGAGGTGGTTATTGGCATTTTGCCATCCTTTGGGGACAGTCTCTTACAAAGGGAAAAGCTCTTTTCTCTAGTGTGAGAGATCTATTTTTATTTCATCATAGGCAAATAAAGAAGATGGCTATTCATTTTTCTACCCCGTATTTTATTTGTTCTTTTTGGAATGTCCCAACTTCCCTGTCCACCCTGTTCATCTTCTCCAGTAAGACACAGCCATTTGACTGAATCTTAACTAGAAGAATCCAGCTCCAGCCCCTCCTGGGATACAAAAGGAGGTGAGGCGCTCCTGAATGATCCCCGCGGGCATCGAGGTGGAACAGGAAAGAAACTGAATGGTACTTTGCTGAACAATGGGTTCCTGACTCTGGGGAACTGAGAGACATCTTAGTAATTAGGGAAATATTTCCCTCTTCACAATGAGTTAAGATGGTACAATCCTCCAAACCTGATGCCTGCTTGGGGCAGCTGTACAGATGTTCCATCTAACAGGTTTAGGAGCTAAAGAAAGGACCTTTATGTAGTCACTCTGCTGAGCGTGCATGAAGGATGCCTGCATGAGGAGTTGGACCCATGCCCATCCTAGACAAGGGCAACTTGGAGATCTCAGCCCCTCCCAGTGTGATGTTCTCTGGAGCTGGAGCGTCACCAGACACCCCGTATTATCCTGCTATCCTAAGTGGACACTCTAGCCTTTGGTTGAATGGGAAGAGGTGGTGGGTCACTAGAGTGATAGTCCTCACTGTAGCCGGAGTTGGGGAGAGCTAGATGGTGAGTTAAAGGAGAAGGTCAACTGGGGGCAGGAGACTGAGACAGGAACAGGAGGAACACACTGGGCAAAGACCAGCTTTTAAAAGTGTCTGAGCAAAGGGGCTTTCCTGCTGGAATCTGAGCAAAGTATTTATTCACCAGACTTTAATTTTTTGTTCTTCTCTGATAAATTTTCCAAAACCTTCAGTAAAACATTCCATTTGTATCTGAAAGGTCTGGTGCAGGAGTGTGGTGGAGAAGGTGAGATCCTCGAGGTCCACTGTAAGCCCTCTCTGTGTGCTTCTGGAGAAAGGACATCACCTATTGCATGGCGGTGACCGCAGCAGGAGGCCACAGCCCACAGCAGAGCTGCTGCAGAGGGCTCAGGAGGAGCCACGAGCCTCTCCCTGAGGGAGTGGCTCTCAGCTCTGGATGCCCAGTAGCTTCACTCAGGTACTTTTAGAAAAACAGCTCAGGATCCACTGCAGTCAAGTCAGTAAGATCCTTATAGGCGGTGCCCGGGCTGGGCATAATATGCAATTCTTAAAAACTGCCAAGATGGCACTGAGAACCACAGTAGAAGATGATTTCTCACAGGTGAGGGCACTCACCTGGCTTAGAGACGTAAACCTTGCCTGGCAACTTCTTAACGTCTGTTCTCTTCCAGGTTCCTCCCTGTAGCAATACAGTGACAACAATAAAGTGAAATGTGCAGCTTTTCCAGTTCCTTCCATCATCCTCACCTGTGACATGCACCACACCTAGCGTCAGACATCACACCTGAACATCCAGTTCCCTGAGTCACTATGACTCTGCTATCAGCTGGTCGGGCAGATGTAAATTCCAGAGGGCCCCAGGCTGGCTCATCCCATGGCCTCAGTCTGCTGGGAAAGGACCAGCCCTTCCTCTGGGTCACCCTGTGAATTTGCATCCCTGACACCTCTGTTCTGCTCCTGCCTTTTCTCCCAGCCATTCTGGCATTTGCGGTGTTTTGCTCACGTGGAAGGAGGACACCATGAGTCTTACGAACGGAATTGGATAGACAGAGAGCGCTTCATTCAAGGAAGAGATGGAGAAGAACAGCAATGACAGAAAGGTTTCCTGCCTCCAGGTTCTACACCCGCCCTTGACTATCCCATGGAAAGTCTGAGTTGGTCCTGCTGTCCATTTGCTGCCCCCTACACAGCCTCACAGCTGGTTCTTCTCTCCACAGGCCCCCACCTCTGCTCCCCCATCCCTGAGGCAGTTGGGATGCAGGGAGAGGACAGGGTCCCTTGAGCTGCCCCACATTTTCATAGGGGCTGGTCTAAGCCACCCTTCCAGATGCCACCCACTGGGCTCACTCTTAACTTCCTTCCCTTATTTCTTCCTTCCTTCTTCCATTTTCCCTCCCTTCCTTCCTTCCACGGATATACAGGAGACATGGAACTAAAAGTTCAAGAAAAAGTGGTGTACAGACAGAGGCCCTGGGCTGTCAAGGAGGCAGGAGAGCATGACAGACAAGGAGAAAAGTGATGCATAGTTGGCTAAGGGAGCACAGGAGGGGCACCCAGTCCACACACTGTGACTCCTGCCAGCCTCCCCGAGAAAGTGTAGCCTTAGCTGAGACTGGAAGGGTGAATTCAGTAAAAGGGTGAGCGGTGTCTGGGGCCCGGGAAACAGATGTGCAAGATCTGGGAATTAAAAGGACAAAGGGAGCTGGAGAATTTTAAGATAGCTCTGGCTGGCTGGAGCTTAAAGAGGAGATGGGTGCAGCCTGGGAGCTTATCAAGGGGTTCACGTAAGGGATCTCGGAGGCCACCGCAGGGCATTAGGGCTCACCATGAAGCAGCAGCTGTGGATGAGTCTTGCACAGTCAATGCTGGTCAGTCCTTCAGAGCATTCAGTCTGGCTGCCGTGGCTTGGCCGAGAGCTCCTGCCCTCCCCGCAGGCCAGCTGGCCTGGTGCTGGCTCCTCTGTCCCACTCGTAGACCCAAGCCTGTTGCTGAGCTCTTGCCCAGGGGCTGGCTCGTCTCTGCTCCCTGCAGATGCCCTGTGCTCCCGGAGCCATCACTGCTTCTCACTGTCATTTTCTATCCTTTGCTCTACCAGCTACCTGCTGGATGAAGCCCCATTCCCCAGGGCCCCAGAGAATCAACCTGGTTACATCAAGTTCACATTTTCCTTCTTCCACCATCCTGTGCTGTGCAGACATGCAGACACACCCTGTGGCCAGGAGAGCAGCTGCCTGCCTTGGCTGCCTGAGGGGATGGTCCTCTGCTTGAGCATCATCTTCTCCCTTCCCTGCCCTGTGTTGCAGTGGAACACTGACCCCTGAAGAGTCCCAACATACGAGAAGGCCACAGTCAAGGCCTCTATAGCTGGCTCTAGCCAGAGTTTCCACCTCTCCAGGTCCTTTCAGGTTTTCAAGTAGAGAAATACAAACAACAGATTCAAACCTCTCCTTGGACATTCCAGTGGAAGGGGTGAAGCCTGCTCGTGCTAACATGGGACAGAGGGATGGAGATTTTTAAATGTAAAGACTATCCATCAGATGCTCCCAACACCCAAGGTTCTAGCAGAAGTGGATCTCCCAACTTTCCCAGGACCGTCTTGTCAGATCCTGTCTGCTTCCCTCCCTCCAAGGTAGGCCAATGGTCCTTCATCTGCTAGGGGATCTCTTAGTCTTGGGGTGAGCTCTTCAATACATTGAGCTGACTCCCCTCATGGGTGCTGTTGAAGCATAAAACCCATAACTCATTTCATTCCAGGCCCAAGTCTAGGAATGCAGGAGACTTGGCAGAAACCCCAAACTCCTCTCACATATTCCCGCCAAAGGGCAGGAGAAGGAAGCTCCGATCGCATCTGCTTCCTTGTCTCAAAATCTGGATGATAATACACACCTCACTACAGATCAGGTGTGTGATATGAAGAATATGAAAAGCGATCCGTAATCTATGGTCTTCTACTAACATTATTGTGACCACGCTGATTCTCACATCGTTATTTATTAAGAAAGGGAGAGCTAGAGGTGACACCATGTGAGCACTGTTTCCTCTGTATATTATAGGATGGGGGGATTCGGATCAGGGGAAGCGGGCCAGACAGGGGCCCTATCTGGGTCCACCCTCAACTTGCTGCATGGCCTCAGGCAAAACTCTGAAACCCTAAAATAGGCATAATAAAAGTCCTCGCTGGCTCCTTGGCAGCTGTGAACAGAGCTTCCTCCCTTAGAAGCTGTGTGGCTCTGGGTTAGTAGCTTCACACCTCTGAGCTTTAGATGTCTCATCTGTGTTGTGGACATACCCATGCCTGCTGCCTACATAGATTAACTGAGATAAATGTATGTCAAGTACTTGGCACAGAAGCTGGAGCAGAGGAAGCATTCAGGAACCACCAAGTAGCTGGTAGAGGTGGTATTTCCAGGTAAATCTTGAGAACATACCTGGGTCCCTCGGCTTCAGCCCCTGGACGCCCATGGTGGCCACCAAGCTCTGGTTGGCCTGTTGGGGAGCAGGCCACTCCCCTGTGAGAATTCTCTGACTTACCTGGGACAGGCACATGTTTCCCTGCAGGGGAGAAGTGTGACAGTCTCCGGTGTAGCCACGTGTGGAATAACCTGCAGGTGAAGTGTTACTACTTCGTGTCCCACGGGGAGGAAACCTGGAAACCGCAGGTTCCTCTGGCATCCAGCCACCCTGAGGATGGCCGGGATTGCAGACATGCCGTCTCAATCTTCTGAGACTGGAGAATGCCTACTTCTCCCTCGATTAAGGGATGTAGCCAGGACCCGGGACCATGGGTGGATTTCTGAACTTGCAGGGGCCTCGGCTGCTAAATACATGATGGTGCTAAAGTAAATTCTTTCTGAAAAGACGGCGTGGTTTGTATTTCATGGAGGAAGATTCCAAAGGCAGTTCCAGAAGAGGAATTGGGAAGGTTGAGCTATTGCAATATGGTTGTTAGAGCATGTGGCCTATGGTCTCCCTAGAGAACTATTTTGAAGGATTTTCTTGTTTGTTTCGTTAAAAACTCACCTCATCCCTTTGCTGTTGCAGTGTCTCCACGGAGAGTGTGAGATTTTGACGGCGGATAATGGCTCTGGGAGGGCTATGCTGCCTGACTACACCCAGTGTGAGGAGGTAGGGTTTGGCCTAGAGGGATTTTCAGTGACATTAGCGTGTGCCCCTCCACAGCACGATATTGTCACGGGGTGCGATCTTCAGAGGCAAGTGATGGAACAAGCACCTCACTTTTCTCTGCAGCTTATCTGTGCTCAAAGATCCCAAGACATGGGGAGGCCAGGGCCTTCATCTGAAGAGCCCAGATAAACTCCAGAAGATAACAGACATGGAACTTACGTGGGGGCTGTTTGATCTACGGGTGTTTTCAAAGCCCATTCAGGCTATGATTGTGTAGAGAAAGACCTTGTATAAATGTGTACATGCACGTGCGTATTTTGATTATTAAATCACTCCACCTGTAGGTATTCGAATGGGATGTGTGCCATTTTCACATTGAAATACAACCTCAAATCACTTTTGCCACATCTTATTTGAATCAAGAAGACTCAAACATTAGATAGAATTACTCACCCATCTAGTCCCAGTACTCTATCATTTGCAAAGAATTTCATGGACGTTTTGTTATTCGAAAACAGTAAATACAAAACTTCTGCCCAAATTTCAAATGAGGAGCCTGAGGCTCAGGGAGGCCGACCAGCATGGCCTGTTTAGGACTAGAACCCAGGAGCTCTGATTCCTCGTCGGAGTTTTTCCATGACAATGCATTGCCTGTCAGAGGGGATGATTTTGCTAAAGGATCTCTTGGGTCCCTTTTTTGTCTAAGATTTTGTGACTGAGGGTCAGGGGACAGCAGGCAAATGCTTGTTGTGGAGACAGGATCCACGGGCACTCTTCTTGGCTCTCAGACCCTCGCTCCCTCCTTTACTTCTGCTGCCCAGGTCATGGGGGAGGGAGCCACTAAACTCCCAGAGAATGAGGGAGTGACAGCCTCAGTTGTGAGGCTATATAACAGCACAGGGGCTGCCGGGCTTGGTCCTACTTCCTAGCCAGTCAGGAGAGAAGAGTTGAGGATGTAGGCTTCAGGCTGTGACGAGGATGTGGCAATGGGCAGAGTGGGGTGTCCGGAGTTCCCTGGTGGCCCCACGTTCCGCCCTGGGATCAGAAAGGACAGCAGTGGTATTGAAGAAGATCTGCGTTTGAGGCTTGCATTAATTGACTTATCCTTCCTCTAATTCATATTGCTTGTGCTTGGTTGTCACTAAAAGGTATAAATACGAGGAGGAGGCAGGACTGCCTTGAGGATTTCGAAGTCCAGCAGGAGATATAGACACATACGTGGACAGTGGCAGTCCAGGGACAGGTGCCATAATAGGGAGGCACCAAAGAGCCTGAGGGGCACAGAGCTACAGCAGTTGACCTTCCGGGCAGGGCACAGGGGAGAGAACCAGGGAAGGTTACGAGTGGAGGGGACATTTGGGCCCATTTGAGTTTGGGGAGGGAAGGCCTCTGTCATCCTATTTACTCACTGAGTCATCTCAGGAGACGAAGTTCCAAGAGGTACAGGGGGGATAATTACACTCGTCTCAGAAAAAGGAGCTACAGGGGAGTATAAATACTTGCCAAGTATAAAATACCAGACTGTTGTTGGACCCAGCCTGCCCTCTCTGCTCCGGCTGGTTCCCCGGGGCCTCAAACCACCACCAGCCCCTCCTCCAGTCAGTGGAGGGTTCACGCTCCCAGCGCCAGTTCCACCAAGAGAAGAGGCTTACCAACGTCCTGGATCTGCCTGAACTTCCTGCTAGCTGCCCCTGACCATGCACTGGAGGCTTCTCAGAGCAAGGAAAAGGCAGGCAAATCCCCAAGTTGAAAACAGATCTGGAATCCAGGAGCAGAGTGGAGTGAAGGCAACCACTGCTTTCTATTTGTATGTGTGCTTACTATCCTATCTGCGTCTCTTGTATAAGCCCCCAGGGAGGCAGTCCACGGAGAACTGGGAGTGGCAGAGCTGGCTCAGAACCCACGGATCCTCCTCCGAGCCTTCCGTGTTTCTGCAGGCCTGAGCTGGCTCCGACAGCTGAAGGTGCTCAGCGCTGGGCCACAGTTGGCATCAAAACTCCAGAAGACAGGCAGCAGCAGGAAGCAGTCAGACTCAGCTTTCAGGATCCACAGCTCTGCTGATGGCCTGGCCCTCCTCCCAAATAAGAAGAGAAGCACAGTGATGCCTTAATAAATATCCTGGTTGATTCAGTCTGGATTCAATTCAATTCATTTCCATAAATTTATATTAGTACACCATGCAGGGCAGAAATGAATGAGGCATTATAATTTAATTAATGCCAAGAAAAGCAGGCTAGAGGTGTCAAGTTATTCAGTCTCCCTCTGTTCTCAACTCCGCTTTTATTCCCAGCTGCTGCTCTCTTAGCCACGGGTCCAGCTTCACAATCCTTTACCATAACTAGATATATCGTGGTGATCATTTTGCAATATATACAAATATACAATCATTATGTTGTACACCTGAAACTAATATGATGTTATATGCCAATTAAATCTCAACTAAAAAAAAAAAGCATTTTCTATTTTGGAATGAGATGGTTGAAAGAAAGGTCATATGTCAAGTCTGCAAATGCCATTTACCGTGAGTTTGCAGGCATTGAAGGTGGCGGCGCGCCCTCTGGTGGTAAGTATTGGTATTGACAGCTGCCTGCCTTTCCAAGGTCATTTCCGGTTTTGAAAAGTGGTCAGCCATTTGAGGCTTCACATGGTCTTAGAACCATACTAGAGCTTTTTAGGACCAATTTCCACCAGATAATTTAAAAAATAAGGAAATGGATGCTATGGAGATGAAGCAACTTGCCCAATATATCAGAGAGGCAGAGCAAGAAACTGAATCCAGGTCCCTGGGCACATTCAGGTCTCTGTGGGTCCCTGTGGGCTTCCTCCCTGCACCTCATAGAGGTGATTGTCAGAGGATACAGCAAGGGATCAGTCAACTCCAGTGCTGACCACTGATAGCAGCCTGGACGTTCCCCCTATCTCGCTTCATTCCTTTCCCTTCATATTTGCCTCCCCTGGGCTCAGCAAACACTGCAGAGCCTCTTTTGTGCCAGACCACACTGTGACTGCCTATTTTCTACCATTTCTGACTGGGGTATGCAAATGCTCCTTTCAGAGGAACTTCCCATTTTCCTCGAGGAAGACCAGACCAGGCCCAATTTCGACTAGAAAATATTTCCATTAGAAAAATGTTAACAGTGTAGTTTAGGGCCTTGTGCATGTCCCCTCCTGGCCAGTTCTGGACTCTGCTGTGGGTTCCTAACAGGCTCTCACCTGATCATGCCAGGGAGGACGGAGGGGGGAGGGGTCTCTCTCCTAGCTTCACGTGATAGAGAACCCACCTAGGATCACTGATGATCTACTGATTCTACACCCACGTGGTAGGGTGCGATGGGGTCTTGGATGTCTAGACCAGCAACCTTTGAAGCTTGGTTTCTGGCCCGCCCTCATCTGTGGGTAGGTAAGAGATACTCCCTGGAATAGGGAAAGGAGGTGGAATGTTACAAAATTCTGAGACTCTTTAAAAAAACAGACAGAAGGAAAAGTAAGTAAGCTTTTAAGAAAGTTCTTTCATCAGACCTCCACCCTTGGTGCTGGATTCATTCAACAAGTGTTTATTGAGCACCTTCTACAAGCCACACATTATTCTAAGCCCTTGGGACACTTCAGGATCCCTCCTGCCTTCTGGAAGCTTACATTTTAGGTCCCAGATTCACCGTTTGTCTCTGGTTTATCATTCTTTTCTCCCGTTGCATTGGGTACACAGCACCTATTCCAGGGATCAGAGCAGATTTCGCCCTTTTTCTCACCAGAATGGCAGAAGAAAAGTCTGCAGGTTCCATGTTGCATAAGGCAGATAATATTTCTAATTCCAGGTGGAATATCTCCTATTGATACAATAGAATAGAGTGGATGTTTAATTCACAGAGCTTGGAGTCAAAAGGATAACCCCAGCCCACAGCCCAACTCCAAATGTTTGCCATACTCTTACAAAGTTATGTATCTTTGGGCAAGTTCCAGTGTAACTCATCTTCAGTTTCTTAGCTTTAAAACAGAAACAACAGTCTCCACCTCAAAATTTTGCCACGAGGATGTATATTTTATTCTATATTTTTATATTATAACAGGGTTCTCAAGCTTCCTAGTGACAGACTTGAGTTAATGCACTAGGGGAAAGTGAAGGGAATTGTGGAGGACAGAGTAGAATGATGGAGGGGTGGGTCCTTGTCTCTAGAAAAATTGGAAATACTTGTGATTCTCAGCTTGTGGCCCAATTTTCAGTTTTATATCCTGCAATTAAAAGAAGAAAATAAAATCTTTCTTTTCAGCATGACTTGTGGACTTGTGGGTCAAGTACTACCACCTAATGATCCCATAAGGAAAGCATTTCTATTTGTCACAAGAAAAAAAATTGTAACTAGGTTTGGTGATAGGTGTTAACTAGATATATCGTGGTGATCATTTTGCAATATATACAAATATACAATCATTATGTTGTACACCTGAAACTAATATGATGTTATATGCCAATTAAATCTCAACTAAAAAAAAAAAGCATTTTCTATTTTGGAATGAGATGGTTGAAAGAAAGGTCATATGTCAAGTCTGCAAATGCCATTTACCGTGACTGAAAAACAAACAAAATAACCACACAACACACCCACACTGTTGGTCTTGCATGATTTGAAAAACAACCTTGCACAACAGCTCAGCAACAAGTGGAACCTACTCCATGATCCCATACCGTTTCAGCTCTGTTGTGGCTTGGAGGGGACAGTGAAGTGAAGAGATGGGCTCCCCATCTGGTGGAGGTGGCAGAACCACAAACCTAGGGATCTGCAGACTGAGTCCTAGTTTTACTTCTTCCAAGACCTAATTATTTCTCCTTGGACAATTCATTTAACTGGTGATTCCTCAGTTTCTCATCTGTAGCACACAAGCTATGTGTGAAAGCTGGAGTAATACTATTCTAAGTGTGGATAGCTACTATGACGGTAATTATTAATTGCATAGCAGTGTGTACTTGCTTCCTTGGGAGCTTAGTTTCTTCTCCCTGTAGAGTATGGGGCTGCCATAGAAAATCCCTACACCCTTCCAGCTCTGACATTTGTCGAAATGACAAATGCTATCATTTCCTTTTGAAAACTTTTCTCAGACTGCAGTGAGTTCTTCCTATTTGTATCGGAGCAAATATGCCCCTCTGTCTTGTGTTATCACCCTGATAACTCATATTTAGCTTTTAAAAACTCTTCACAGGGGAGATCAAAATGGTCCAGAGCTGAGACCCAGAGCTGAGGTCACCTGCACCCACTAACAACACACAGACACACTCCCCCCCCCCCCACACACACACAGACACACACATCAGTGGAATTTCTGGCTCTCCCAGTCTCTCCCAGTTCATCTTGACTGTCTGAGAGCAGCTTTCCACAGTGGCCAAGAGACATTTACCTGAGTTCATTTGGACCAAACAGAAGAGAATGGCGAAAAGAAAGAGAACCTTCATGTTTTTAGGTTCTCTCGGATCTCCCAGCCCTCCTGTGCAGAAAAGCAAATCTGATCAAAGAGTGAAGTGGAGTGGAGAGGGCACACAAAATGGGACATTTATAGTTTTTTGGGAACACTAATCAGAGATGAGCACATTTATCTGGTCTACTGAGTAAGGCTGTGGGCAGAAGGTAATGGATACTCTTTATTTCTGCTTAAAAATAGACAGGCTTCTTGGTATTCAGAGAAGCAAGGCTTGACCAATAACTCAGCATAACAAGGTTGAAGTGGAAAGAGATCCAACAGGGGTGAATGGATACTTAGCACCAGGTGCTGTGTTAGTTGATAGAGATAGAGATGTGCAAATACATGTTCCCTGCCTTCAAAAAGCTTTTTGGCTGGGCAGTGTCCACCACAGTTGGACACCTGGATACACGCCCAGGTGATACCCAACAGACGTAGGCCCATGGGGACCGAGAGACATGTACAAGAATGTTCATTGTAGCATCGCTCATTACAGGCATCAACAGAACCCAACCCAAATAGTGTATTAAAACATAGTGATGAAACAAATAATGTATTTCCCCATGGCAAGGAAAACAAAAAACCCTCAACTGCAGGTGCATACAACATGGATGTACCTCATAAACATCATGGACAAAAAAAAGAGAGAAAAAAGATGGATACAACATACAGTATTATATTAAAAATTTGGCAAGTCTAATCTACTATTGAAAGTCAGTAAGTTGTCTACTTTGGGGAAAGAGCAACTCTTCTCTCACTCAACAAAGTTTTGTTGACTTGAGGGGGTGGCGGTCCAGGGGAGACCCTACTTTCTACTCTCCCTGTCTCCTCCAACTGACGTAGGCTGCGCAGATCAATACCTACAGTCACCTCACAGGATCTTTGCTTTCTTTTTATACATTAATGGATAGTTTTTAAATGTAGTAAAATTTAGAGCTTAGGACGTAAAGGGAACTAGGTGGAGTAATACTTAATGTGCTTCTGACAATGTCAACTTGAGTTTCTTCTTTTATCCTATTCTCTTTCAATTTTACTTTTCCCGTTTTCCTTTTCAATTCTCCTCAAGCCTCAATCTCCCCAATGGTTGGTGTGTTAGGTAGTATATTTAAAGTTGAAGATTGGTAAGGGCAACCTTCCCAATCTTTATATCCACTTAAAACTCAATAAAGCTAACAGAATGCTTTGATTAACTCAAAATGCATTATTACGCACTCTCCTTGTATTTTGCAATGATTTATGTGGCTGCATCCCAAACAATAAATGTATTTGTATTTCCAGGGAAATTTCGGTGAAGTATATAAGGGCATATTAAAGGATAAAACTGCTGTTGCTGTTAAAACATGTCTCCAGGGGAGACACAGGGAGCCCGACCAGGGTGCTGTGCTGGGAGAGCTCTGGAGGGCGCTGTGGGTGCAGGATGGAGAGTCACCTGAGGGGGGACACAAGGCAAGTCTTCATAAGGGGGTGGCACTACAGTGTGGAAGGACAGCTTTCCATGCAGGTTTACACAATACTGAGGCTAAAATGCCCAGGGGACATGGCTACAGGTTTTGCCCCTGCTTCATTTTAGTCCTAGCATCATTAGATTTATTTCTTCTAAAATTTGCTTTGAAGTGAAAAGCAAATCTTCTTTCCATCCTGTCTCCCAGGCCTTCCTCACAGCTTACTAGTTTCTTATCAGTCCTTCCAGAGGTTTTCTACATATACATAAGGACATAGGAATTTATGCCTCTCTTTTTGTATAAATAACAACAGACTATGCATCTTATTCTGGACTTGCCTTTTTTTTTAAATATGACACCTCTTGGAGATTTTTTAAATAGGTACACGGAGAGCGTCATCATTTTTTATAACAGCTGCATAATATTTCTTGTAGTTGGTGTCCAGCCTTATTTAAATAGTCTGCAACAAACATATTTGGCCATGAGTCTTACCTAGAAAGTGGAATTTAACAAAGAGAAGTCAGGTAGTGGCTCCAGATTTATGGAGGTGAACAAGGGCCCAGGTGAGCAATGTGGGCATTCTGAAGAGGTGAGGGCCACGGGTTCATTTTGGAGATTCCAAGTCTAGAAAGATTAAGTAGACAGAGAGTCCTAATAAAGGATATCCTGATTCACTGACCTTTCCATACCTTCTAAAAACACCTATGAAAATAGCACTTTGGGAGAAATCATTTGGGGACAAAAAGCAGCTTTTCTCTCTTTGCCAACGAAAGTTCACTCTGTAGGTAACGACGAACTAAGTCATTATAAAATAGATACGAAGATGTGTGTGTATGTGTGAGGGTGAAAGAGTAAATAATAAATCTCTTAAAAATTGAAATTCTTTTTCTATGAAGCATTTGTTGTGAACACATCTCTGAAATCCTCCAATGTAAAAAAAAAAAAAAGCATACGCAGTTTGACTCAACCCTTGAGAAAACTGGCTTCCACACCAAGAATACATCCTAAGTTTGAGGGTCCCATTGAAGAATCATAACTCTGAATGCACCTCTGTGGATGGAGAAAGTGTCACATAAGATGCAAGAAATATCATTTGATAAAAACACTACAGTGCATATATCCAAATGTGTGGAGCATTATTTAAAAGTCACCTTGGTAGACTAGACAATAAAAAGTATGTTTTATACTTTGAGTTCATTCTTGCTATCTATACTCGCTTGATTCAGAAAGGGTTTAAGGTAAGTGGTTAGTGTATTTTTTTCTAGCAGTGTGACCACTGATCAATCATTGTGCAATTAAAGTTTGGAAATAGTGTTCTGTATAGTTTTGAAATTTTGTGAGCTATGTTGGAAAATAAGCTCATTTGGGGAAGAAATAAATTAATGGTATCAGGATTTATCACCCACATTTTCCTCCATACCTGAATCTGTTTCCAAGGCACAGACTTGGAATGTAACCACTAAGGAAGAATTTTATAAATAGTTTTGGGGATCAGGCATGCCATTCCAAAGGAAGACCAACTAGAAAATCAAGCCCAGTGAATAATCTCATTAGTCTGGTCGTAGGTTTATAGGTTTGTATAATTACAGGGTGGAAAGGAACTAAAGCTCAGTTTGTCCCAATACAGAAGGTAATTATTCTGATGTGCATTATACTCAGGAATTGAAGAAACTATAAGGAAAGTTAAAAGATACCCTCGGGTTTGCAAACATTTGATAGCAGTAAAACATTTTAATATATTAAAATAAAACTTTGATATGACTCAACAACAATTAGACAGTCTCATTAAAAAATGGGCAAAGAACTTGGGTAGATATTTCTATAAAGAAGAAATACAAATTGCCAATAATCACCTGAAAAGATGCTCAACACCCTTAGTCATTAGGGAAATGCAACTGAAGTCACAAAGAAATATCAATTCGCATGCACATGAATGGCCATAAGAAAACAAAACAATAACAGCAACAGAATGGAAAATAACAAATAATGGTAAGGCTGTGGAGAAATTGGAACCCTCATACATTGCTGATGGGAAAGTAAAGTGGCACAGCCACTGTAGAAATGTTTAGTGGTTCTCGATAAGTTAAACGAGTTATCATATGACCTAGCAAATACATATTTTATTTATTCAAGTAAAAACGTGTATGTGAATGTTCATAGCATCACTATTTACAGTACACTAAAAGTAGAAATACACAGATGTCCATTGACTGATGATTGGGTAAACAAATAGTGGTATAGCCCTATAATGAAGTATTATTCAGTCATAAAAAGGAATGAAGTAGTGATACATGCTATCACATGAATGAACCTTGGAAACATTCTGTCAAGTGAAATAAGCCAGACGCCAAGGGACCACATATTGTACGATTCCATTGTGTGAAATGAGCAGAACTGGCAAATCCAAAGGGATAGAAAGTAGATTACTGGTTGCTGGGGACCAGGGAGAGGGCAATGGAGAGTGTCTGCTTAATGGACATTTCCGTATGGGACGATAGATAAGTTCTGGAACTAGGTAGTGGTGATGGTTGCACAACATCGTGAAAGTACTTCATGCCACTGAACTTTATGCTTTGAAATTGTTAAAATGGTAAATTTTGTGTTATGTATATTTTACTACAACAAAAAAAGAAAACCTTAAGGATTTTTGAAACCATATATCAGTACAGCAAGGAACCATTAAGGATTGTGTTATTAAAATCCCTCTCATTTTAGAGAAATTGACTCAGCAGAGGACACAAGGATGGTTAATTACAAGTCCAGGAACCAGGTCTTTGAACAGTCTGCAGGTGTTTTTACCAATGTGATCAGTGGTGATGCTAAGGACACATACATAAGCACACACAAACTATTCTACCCCCACCATATAAAATAGAACACTCTGATTTTACTTATGGAATCAAGATAAAATTCTTTCAGTTCCATTTCTGTGTCCATAGGTGGCAATACATGATTCTTAATGCACTTGGGACAAATGCTTTCCTGAGACAATTATTTAGAAATCCGTAAGAGAAGAGGACTGAGTTGAGCCACATTTTCAAACAAAATGAAAAATATTCCACTAATCTTATAAAAATGAGAATCTATCATCATCAGTGCAATAATCTCTAAAAATCTTTATAAACTTTGATATGTTCAGAAGCCAGATACTTCATCTCTTTAGGGGTTTGATTCCTCTATCTGTAGAGTGAAGTGTTGTGATTTTAAATAGCTTAGAGTCTGAAAGTTATGGAATTCTTTGATTCTATCTCTAAAATTCAATGGAACTTAGAAATCAGATGACAATCAAATAGAAAAATCTTTGTTATTTTATAGAATTATTTAATTATAATGTCTTGCTTTTGTGAATTTTTCATAATTAAAAATTGACTTTCATAAGCTTTGTCTCTTCTTCAGCAATTCCATAATCTAGATGGGCCATTTATCATCACTCCAGTTTTAACAGATTAAAAACTGGAAGCTGAGGGAGGTATAAAGTTGCAAGGATTGTACGGCTCTGACTTGCAGGATGGGGGTTTTCGGTTCCTAGTGCAATGTTCTTCATCTCCACATATTTGATCACAATTTTAAATCTGCTTTCCTCTATAATATGTGTTAATCATGCATTGTCATACCTTTGTTACCATAGGCTGTCACTTAACTCCCAGACCCTTAGTACTGGTAGCCAAGCATCTGGGAACTCCTAGGCAAGAGAAACTGTGTCATTAGTTGGTTTATATCAATGTTCTAATCTTCATTAAGGATGTGACCCGGAATCATTATAAAAGACTATACAAAAGGACAAATCCTCACATTGTCTCATTTTTGTTTTTTTTGAAGAAGAAGAAGATTAGCTCTGAGCTAACATCCATGCCTATCCTCCTCTATTTTATATGTGGGACCCCTACCACAGCATGGCCTGATAAGCGGTACGTAGGTCTGGGCCTAGGATCCGAACCAGCAAACCCTGGGCCACTGAAGCAGAACACATGAACTTAACTGCTGTGCCACTGGGCCAATGCCCCCCACTGCCCCATTTTTAACAAGCTTAACTCAGTTGTCTTTCTATTACTTTAGATCCTGAAAGGAGAATTAACATTTATGTAAAAAACAGGCATTGGGGGCTGGCCCCATGCCTGAGTGGTTAAGTTTGCATGCTGTGCTTTGATGGCCCAGGGTTCACCTGTTGGGATCCTGGGCGTGGACCTACACACTGCTCATCAAGCCATGCTGTGGTGGCATCCCAGACAGAAGAACTAGAATGACCTACAACTAAGATATACAGCTATGTATGGGGGCTTTAGGGAGAAAAGAAAAAGAAAAAGAGGAAAGCAAGGAAGGCTGGCAACAGATGCTAGTTCAAGGCCAGTCTTCCTCATCAAAGAAAACAAACACAACAAAAAGAAACCCAAGCAAATATTAATTTGGCCATTGATTTTCACCTCAGTTTCTGTATCTGGGTAAGAAACAATAAGAGTTGCCTCGAGGCATTGTTTGGGGATTATACATAAGCAAGTAAAATCTAAGCACCATGTTTGCAACAAAGTATATTTGGTCAACTATGGCCACCTAATGGAGACCGCGTGCTGAACCAGAGCCCACTCCAGTATGCTGAAAGAAGATGCTGTTATTATTCTGACAGCCATGGACACAAAGGCATTGGAGCCTCGAGGTGCCAAAACGAGGCAACAATCTGTGGCACAAGGAGGGAGAATGTCTTTGTCAGCTTTCCATTAGGGTCTGCTGGAAGAATCCCAGGGCTGTGCTGTTGCTGCCTAATGTTCTATAGAGCTTTATTTCCAATTCCAGTCTATTTGACCAAATGAGTGACTGGGTACAGTTGTGGTTGGGCTGGGACTCCCACTCACCTGCCATCCAGGTGATTCTGAGATAGGGTCCTACTGCTCTCAAATAAATGGTGAGTGAAGCCATTTACTCTTTCTACTCTTTTATTTATCCCTCTAGAATGTAAGCTCCATGCAGCCAGGAGTTTTCTAAGTTTGGCTCTTTACCGTTTCTTTAGCACCTTGAACAGTGCTGACCATATACTAGGAGAGCAATAAATAGAATGAATTCATGTTTGCCAACAGAGATTGAACTCAAATCAATACAGAGTGTACAAAAAAAATACAAAATAAAGGGAAGGGAATATTATTGAGAAGACTCAGAAAAAGAGCTATCCCATAAAAAGAGATTCACTGCAGGAAACAGCAGACAATTCTGTCTCACATATTTTTGAGAAAGTAGCATCTACTAATTAGAAGCAAGTGTCTATAAGAGCAAAACAGGGTAAAGTGAAACAATAGCAGGTTAAGATGAAAAAAAAAGAATTGGAACAGTAAAGAAAAGTTTATGTATTGAGGAAAAATTGATAGCTTCTAAGTTGAATTAATGATATGTGAGGATCAGACATGAGTTGGCATTCCATACTGAGAAGGAAAAAAACACAGGCATGAAACTATTGGAGAGGTAAGATGGAAGTCAGAGGGAGAAGAGTCAATCTAAATGGTATGGTATTCCTGAGAAGAAAACAGAAAATGTTTAAAGAAGAAATAATGTCGAATGGTGGTTATTGGGGAATGGAGGGATGGGAAATGATGAGCTTTTAATTAATAGGTATAATGTTTCAGTTAAGTAATATGAGTAAGCTCTAGGGATCTGCTGTACAACATTGAACCTGTAGTCAACAATACTGAATTGCACGTTTAAAATTTGCTAAGAGAGGGCCCGCCCGGTGGCGCAGCGGTTAAGTTCGCACGTTCCGCTTCTCGGCGGCCCGGGGTTCGCTGGTTCGGATCCTGGGTGCGGACATGGCACTGCTTGGCAGCCATGCTGTGGTAGGCGTCCCACGTATAAACTAGAGGAAGATGGGCACGGATGTTAGCTCAGAGCCAGGCTTCCTCAGCAAAAAGAGGAGGACTGGCAGTAGTTAGCTGAGGGCTAATCTTCCTCCAAAAAAAAAAAACAACAAAAACAAACAAACAAACAAAAATTTGCTAAGAGGATAGATATCGTGTTGCCTTCTTATCACATTACAATTAAAATAACGTTTATAAGAAAGAATGTTAAAATACAATTTTAAAATAGTTTATGAATTAGAAAATGACACTTAATAGGGTTTTCTAATTTTCATATAAAACCAGTAAAATGAGAATTGCAGTTGAATATGCCTTAATGAAATATTTGAAGAATAAACAAAAAGAAAAACAGAACCTACAAAAATAAAGCATTCTTTCAAAAAGCAAAAGAAGACCTCTGTTTTGTATCTCTTACACTACATTAAAGGCTAGATTTTAAGAGGAAAATTCTGTTGCAGTGATTTGGTTCCATGGCTAATTATCTTTTATGAGTAAAAGAGAAAATCATTCTGGAATATGCACAGAATCAGAAAATAGTTCATCCAAACAGCATTCTTAAAAATATCATAAAATTTACTATTTGTACGTTATATTGCCTTTTTTTTTTTTTTAAAAAAAAGGAAGACTAGATGGTTGTTTCTTGCTTTAAATTTGCCATTTTCAAACCCATTTTCATGTGTCCCTGTTACAAAGGATGCTCATCATCCTGACGACAGAAAGCATCAGTGTTAAAACTCTGTGGCTTTGCCATTCTGTCTGTTCCGGAAGTCACATCTACCAGTGAAAAGCATATGGTGGTTGGCTAAATTCATCTTTCCCATCTCAAAGTCATATGTATGTTCACATTTACATTTCCTCAGTCCAAACTGGCTCTTCAACCTTACTGAAGCATTTCTTACCTCACTATGTGTCCATTTCCTCATGAATAGTGTTTCATGACCTCCCTTTTAGTCCTGGAGAATTAACCAGAATTTTCAGTCTTCAGTATCCCAGTGGAATTATGTCACATTCTTCTAAAAACCACAGAGGAGTGTCTTGATTGTCTATAATAAGACTAATTTCTCTATTCAGAGGCGTACATCAAGTGCTTGGTTCCCAGCTACTCAAATTGCATCAACCCAGACCTTGGGTTTAGACCAACTGAAATAATAAACTGGGTCCCCACCACCTGACTTTGGCTGGAGGCAGTTGTTCTTATTCTTTGGCTAAGAACTCTTACCACAATATCCTCTTGAAATGATCTTCCTACTGACTTCCTCTCATTCTATAATACACATGGTTTCTTTCTCCTGTGTCTTTCTTTTGTTTTTATTCCTGTGGCTTCAAATAAAGAGAAAAAGTGACTAATCAGCAAAACCAACCTCCTTTCCTCCTAGCCCTGGAAACTCCTTTGGGGCTTTCTTTACACTGTACTAACTCAGTTCTTGAGTTATTTCCTATAATTCTCCATATTATGCCCCCCGTACTGCTAACAATCACTCACCAGACCCTTGGCAAAGCCAGGGAGAAGTTGGGGCAATTAGTTATCATTTTCCCATAGTCTTACACCAAATTCTCATCCTGTTTGTCTCCCACATCTTTCTTCTCTTCCAGGCTCAACACAATTTACCAGAGGAGAGCATGCAAAGCTCCTACAATCATAACCCCTTTTTCTACCAAGGTCCTTGAGTAACTTCTGGAAATAGGTCTTGCAGATGACCTCTGTTTAATGTCCTCACCAGCTGTGGTCATGCCACTTGTTTCCCAGGATGAGTTCCTCATTCATACAAATACAACTCACTGATCGTCACAAAAAGCTTAGGTGTAGAAGGGCATTTTTGCTATTGTGCTCATTGGGAGTTACACAAAGGATCAACACAACTGTTATTGGTGTTGTGACTGGAACCCAGTATCCAGAGTTGCCAGTGAGTGCTCTTTTCTCCACATACAAACTTACATAGTCATCTGAGATCGCTGAGCCATATGCCCTCCACAAGGAAGGCACCTTTCTCTGGAGCTTGTTGAGGAGCTTTCTATCCTTGTCCTAGCCAGGGGACAAGGTTGCAGCCAGGAAAGCTTCTGAGAAATAAATGTGTGTTCTCAGAGAAACATCAATGTCGTGTCAGATAAAAAGCTCACAGTTTGAGTGTTCTGGCTTGAAGTGAGCTGAATTAGGGTCCTGGATATGTCTCCTGACCTAGTTTGGGTGCCCATTACAGGTGCCTTGGATTGACAGATAGGAGGTAGCAATAAATTCTTTAAGGGAGTTCCCAGAGCTCTCCGAGAAAGCAGGAGCAGAGTAGAGGCAAATCACAGAAGGAGTCTATAGGAAGCAGATGGAAGAGAGAACAAATTGTCTGATGCTTTCCTGCTCTTGCTTCCTAAATACATAAAAGGACTGCCCACATGCTTCACCACAGCACACACTGATGCATTTAGACCTGACAGAGCCATTTAATCAGACCCTTCCGAGACAAGCACCCTCTAATGTGGCTCAACATGGTTTCCCCACAGCCAGGGTCAGTTCTCATCTCTGTTGTCTTTGTAGGTAATGTTAGTGTTACTCATCTGACTCCAGGGACATTTTTCGGTCTGTCAAAAACGTGGCCAGCCCCAGTGGCCTAGTGTGGTTAAGTTTGGAGTGGTCACCTTAGGCGGCCTGGGTTACATTCCTAGGCATGGACCTAAACCACTCATCTGTCAGTGGCCATGCTGTGATGGTGGCTCACATACAAAAAGAGGAAGATTGGTAGTGGGTGTTAGCTCAGGGCAAATCTTCCTTCAAAAGAAAAGAAAGGAAAAGAAAGATGCAGATGCTGTGTTAATGAATGGAGTTTCCCTTCATTTGGACATAGGAATTTTAATTTTTGAACCTATTTCTAAGGATCCATTCCTTGGGTCCAGTAAAGTCATTTGCTATGACCCAAGAGATAAGGATAAGCTGAGTCTGAGCAGGGCCCAGCCTATAGGGGTATAGTGACCACCACATGTGTGGACAGGAAGAAAAGATTAGGTGAGGCCATTATTAAAGTCATAGGATATGACAAATGGGGATATGGCTGACTGAGCCTGCCCACCCTGTGCCCACCGCAGCAGACCTTGTCACTGAGGGGGAAATAGACTTCCTGATGACACGGAAGCTCTGGGAGATGGATGAGACAGAGGGATCAAAGCTCACAGAGGCTTCTAGGGGTGCAGTGGGAGGGCAGGACACTGTGTGTGGATGGTGGGCGTGGAAAAAAGCAGAAAGCAAGGCAGTCAGGTGTGTTATGACTGGCTCTGTAATGACCCAGAGCAACCTGATGGCTAAAGGATCTCTTCCCACCAGGGGTACAACTGGTGTCCATAAAGCATCATTATTGCTCAGGGTCCTGCACTAAGCAGGCTTCTGTGAAAATAACAAGACAAGTGTAAGTAACCGAGTTGCTGGCTCAGAACTGACCTCGAGAGGCCATCATGCTCATTCCCTTGTCTCCAACCAGAACTGCAAAAGTTACCGCAGAGTGATTAAAAAAAATCAGTTTTTACCTTTTCTAATGAATCCCAAAGTGGGTTCCAAAATCTCTCTGGGTAACATGCTGTGATGTTTTACAATATTAATGCTCAGGAAGCTCTTTCTTATGTTAAATTTATGACTTCCTGGAGGCAATATAAGTGTACTGTAGAAAGTCTTTGCCTAGGATGGAAGCGCGTTTCTGTTTATATGTGTGTATATATCTATCCTTAGGCACATCAATTTCATCTATTATTTAAACGTGTATCTAAAGTATAAGAGTAATACAATAACTTGACAAGGTATTTTTAAAAGACAAAATAATTTAAAAATCACCAATAATCTTAATACTGTAACCTAAAATCTTTTTTACTTTTTTTGCTTTTGGACATATTTTTCACAATTAATTTTACAGGGCTGGCCTGGTGGCTCAGCAGTTAAGTGCGCACGTTCCGCTTTGGCAGCCCTGGGTTGGCTGGTTCGGATCCTGGGTGCGGACATGGCAACGCTCGGCAAGCCATGCTGTGGCAGGCGTCCCACATATAAAGTAGAGGAAGATGGGCATGGATGTGAGCTCAGGGCCAGCCTTCCTCAGCAAAAAGAGGAGGATTGGCAGCAGTTAGTTTAGAGCCATCTTCCTCAAAAAAAAAAAAAACAATTAATTTTACATCGAACATATGAAAACTTTATCCTGTAATTTCTAAGACAGAAAATTATCTTGAAATTTTTATATTATTTGTTTTTATGATATTTATTTGCTTATATGTTTATTATGCCTAAGGGATATGGAACATCCCTTTAAGTAGATGTACGATAGTTTCTTATGGTGTTGCTCCATTTTGAACATTTAGTTTTTTTCAAAAAGTTTCTCAAACTATTTTTATTTCCAAAGTGTAATTTTACTTTTCATTTTTTAATTTAATTTTACTTTTCATTTTTATTTACTGAGGATAATTTTATTCTTCTAAGGATAATTTTGTTCTTACCTTTTTGTTTTTAATTAAAGAAGGTAAGAACATGTGACATGAGATTTCCCCTCTTAACAAACTTTTAAATGCAGATGACAGCATTTCTAACTATAGGCCAATGTTGAACAGAAGATGTCTAGAACTTGTTCATCTTGCACAATTGAAATTTTATACCCGTTGAAGAGTAATTTCTGGGAAGCAGAATAACTGAGTCAACAAATACAAGTATTTTATATCTTACATACATATTAAAAAATTGCCTCACAAAGAGGTTAGGTAAATTGGCAACGCTTCTGGTTTTGTATGTAAGTACCAGTTTCATGATACCTCCACTGTCCCCTGAGTGCCAGCCTCCTCTGAGTGTGCCTGTGTGTTAATTAAGTACAGAACACATTTATTCAGAAAGAAGTCTGGAAAGGCAGCATTCTCTAAAGAGGCGTAGGTCCCTAGCTTTGTTGTGTTGAACTTGCTACCGAACCAAAATGAATTCACTCCCTGGTAAGTTCAAATCAGACTCTCCACTAGGAGTAGTTGTCACACAAAGCAAAGTATATTTGCAGCAAATAGGAGACCACGTGGAATCGTTTCCAAAGTTGTGGCTCCATGAACAAGGGTAAGCAGGTCTTTTCACTTCTGGTGGGGAATGAATATTTAAATGGGAAGTTTTGTCATCACATTTAGAGACCTATATTAGTTGACGCAGGTGCAGTCTGAAAACATGTGCTCACATACATTACGTGTTATGCTAATAAGGCCTATGCCCCTGCTAGGGCAGAGATTACAGCATTGAGATGAGGAAAAGGGCACTTTCTGGTCATCTCCAGAGCATCTGGGTGGGTACCACCCTTGGAGTGGGGCTCGATCTGGTTCAGGCCGGTTGACCCTGGTATCTCTTCCCAACGGAGCTGTAAAGCAACCCTTGAGGGTTGTAAGCACCTTTAAATTTCCTTCAAGGTGCTTAGGGAATGCACTGGGGAAGAACTCTGGAATCTTGATTTTAACCCAGACGCCCATACATAACGGTATCAGAAAGTATTTTTGTATTTTTTTAAAGGTACATAGCACTTTCTCTCTTTTCAGGTTTTATTGAGGTAAAATTAACATGAGAAAGAATTTTTTTCTGGTTTTATTGAGATATAATTGATATACAGCACTGTATAAGCTTAAAGTATACAGCATAATGATTTAACTTACGTGTATTGTGAAACGATTACCATGATAAGTTTAGTTAATATCCATCATCTCATATAAATCCAAAAAGAAAGAAAAGGAAAAAAATGTTTTATTTCCTGTGATGAGCAGAAAAGATTCTTAACTCGTGAGAGCTAAAGAAAGATGTAGAAAGAAGGATGGACTCAACATTTTGTAACATGAGTCAAAGCAGTTTATGAATAATTAACTTGAGCCTAAAAATAATCGCCACTTGTAAATATTTCATAAGTTTATGCAAATTGCACTATTTCCTCACTACGAATCTATTAAGAAATCCCTGAAACTTCTTCTGAGTAGAGACGCTTTACACAAAATTCCAAGGTAAACAACAGGTGGGTTCTCTCCTGGGAACACTCTCAGCCGTTCACCTGAGCGCTTGCTTACCTGCCCCACAAGAGGACCTCCCTAGCACCTCTCTTTGGGAAATTAGGGGTTAGCAGTCAGTATAAACTTAGGAGAAGTCTAAGGGGAATCAGCACTTTAAAAAAGTAGGAGAGACAAAACTGAACTGGCATAGGTGTCATTTCAATGAGGAAACACAGAGAATTTTTTTTTAAGTTAATGTGTATTTATTCTCAATAAGATTTGAGAAGATACAGTTTGATCAACAAAATAAGAACTGGATGCCGTGATAAAGGGATCCTTTGAGGAGGAAAAAGACTATTTTGAAAAATCAAGAATATTTAAAAGTAACTAAAAGTCTAATATCTGAAATGAAAATCGCTCCTCCTTGCCAAAAAAAGTGAAAAATAGAGAGGAACTAATAAAGGAGAAATTCGTGATCTAAAAAAATTACAAAAAGTGGAGAGCAAAAGGGGAAAGACATGGAAATTACAGGTGAAAGATGACAGATAGGAAGACTATTCCCAGGAAAACTGGGGTTTCAACAGTAGGCATTCCAGGAAGAGAGGAGGGAATCAGTGATGAAAGAACACGTGAGGTGCTGTGTCCCATATGGAAAAAGAGCACGCAAACACAGATAAGAATGGAGTTGTAACCCAACAAAATTGTGAAAGCTTACAGAAGAGAAAAAGTGATTAATGAAAAACTACTCAACTACAGTGATCAAGGATATACCTATTCTATAAATTAGCTACAATTTTTCACTCAACACAGTGAAAAGACTTACTTAACTTTTAATAATATTAGAGGTTGGAAAGGGTGTGGAGAAACACGTATTTTAATACATTGATGATGGGAGTATAAATATAAATCTTTTTAAAGGGCAATTTGTATAAGTCAAGATTTTTTCTTGTGGGGTAAGGAAGCTGGGCCTTGAGCCAACATGTGTGCCAATATTCCTCTGTTTTGCATGTAGGATGTCACTACAGCTTGGCTTGATGAGCCGCATGTGTGTGTCCATGCCAGGGACCCAAAACTGCGAACCCCAGGCTGCTGAAGAGGAGCATGCAAATCCAACCACTGCGCCAGCAGGCTGGCCTCTAGATTAAGGCTTTAAATACACATACTCTCTAATTTAACAGTGCCAATTCTCAGTATCTTATACATTTTCTTAAAGATGATTGGACTAAAATGCTTGTAACATTATTGTTTGTAATGTCAAATAAATAGCAGCCACTTGCTTGTCAACAGGAGAATGATAAAATAAGCATGGTACGTCCATACAATTAAATGTCATACAGCCATTAAAACAAAAAGAGTGAGACGATGTACATTTGCTTATAGAGAACTCATAGATGTCGTTTTAAGGGAAAATGAAAGTTACCATGAAAATGCCATTTTCCTGACGACTGCTGTGCAGAATTTCCCTAAATTTGCTCTTTGCTCCTTGGTTTATGAGTAGCAGAAATGAAGTGTGATCAGGTTTGGGTAATGAAAGACTAAATTCTGAAACAAAGACTCGCAATGAAGCTAATGATTGGTATCTAGACAATCCTACTCCCTTCCATACCCTATTTCTCGTGGCTCGGGAGGTTTGGGGTGCTGGTTAGGAAAAAATGGATGGGCAACTGATTACTTATTTGAGAAATGGGTCAACTCAGCGGGCCCCTCACAGTCCTGGACTCTATTTCCTGTTCTTTCCATCAAAGAAACTCCATTCCAACAGGAGCACCATCATATCTTCTTCTCAGAGCCACAAGAGAGATAATTCCCTGTTCCACAGAGTTTAGGGTCACCTCTATTGGCAGAGCCAAGGTTGACCTGTCGTCTAACTCTGACCTCCTTCAGGATCACTGTCTCACTGGTGAGGAATAGAGTATTCTATTTTGTCATTTGGAATAAGCATCTCCATTTGCATATGGAGGCCGTCCTCCCACTACCTCATTGCTTACATTATTCTATACAACAACAGGAGGATCTGGGGCCTGCCTATCCAGGGTTATTTTTGTTGGTGGGTTACTTTTGAAAAGCAGATACTGCTGGGGAATCCTCCCTGTCCTTCAAGATCTGAGTGAAATTGGGGGTAGAATATAGGATTATTAGCTATAGGACAGGTGAGGGAAGTAAGGCCTATCCAATAGCCTCTTATTATAAAGTGTGACTCCATCTGTGCTTTTTGCTCCTAACATCCTTGGCGTGGTTACTACAGCCCTCTAGATCTTCCCATTAGAGTCACAGAAAGAGCTCCCGCTGCAGTCCTGCCCAGTACTGCATTAGAAACACACAGCCAAAACGTGGTACTGAGATTTGGAACTTGCAGGATACATTAATACAAAGTCTAACGTCTCTCAATTAAAAGAAATTCCCCTCATGGGATTAGCTGAGTTAGGAGCAGCCATGGGGACCAGAGACAGGGATCAGCCCAGCCTGTGGGTAGAGTGACCCAGGACAGGGAAGGGCCTGGAGACCCCTCCTCAAGTTCCCTCTGTCCCAAGGACTCTTCTGTCACTGTCCCTTCATTCACTCACAAACACTCATGAGCACTTGTGTACATGTGTATATGATGTATAAGACATGTGGCACTGCAGTTTGGCAGCGAAGGGCACAGACGTGCTCCCAGCACTCATAAATTCACCTTGGAGTGGGGGTTAGACATTTGCCAACCCTGCATTACTTAACTGTGGCTTCACGGGGACATTTAACCTCCCTCTGAAGGTGAGTAGGTCAAGTAAAGGGGCGTGGCAGCATAGAAGGAATTCAAAGCAAAAGGTCAGCTTGTGCCAAGGTATGCCAGGGAGAAGGGTCCTGAGGCACTTGAGGAATGAAAGACCATTGTGCTTGGGATTCAGAGAGTCAGGAGGAGAGCAGGAGTCAGAGTACGGTAGGCGGTAGAAGCCATGCTATGGATCCAGGGCTTTGTGCTGGGAGCGGTGTCATCCTTGACTCACTGCTTGCTCTCATACCCCATGTCCAATGTGTCAGGAAATCTCTTAGCTTCCCATCTTACCTGATTCAGAACTTAACCCCTTATCACCTCCATGGCACAGCCACTCTCATCTCTCACCCGGCTTATTGCAATAACCTCCTGATGAATGGCCTGCTTCTGCCTTTTTCCCTCCTCTACCCTCCACACAGCAGCAAGCTACCCTCACAACCCCACAGTGGGACCTGACCTTGGAGGCAGTGAAAGGGATGCCATGGGAAGGAGAGATGAATACTGCAGGGGGTGGTTCTTCAGTGGCCTCAAGAGGGATAAAGGTCTGAACTAAGTGGAGCACCTGTGTCATTAGGTGGATGGAGGCGTTAACTACAATTAGGAACCTGGTGGGCAAACAGGACTGAGGATGAGGCTGAGGATTCTGAAGTGCAGTTGTCTGCGTGGGCTCCTATAAGAAATGATTGAGGAGATGATTAGAAATACTCAGATGGGATTCCAGCGAGGGACTAAGGATAAAGAATGGGTGTGGAAGTTGCTGATGTTAACAGTGTTCACATGAAAAAAAGGAAAATTTAGAGTTGTATTAATAAATGTACTTCCCAGTCACCAGCAGTGGTCACAGGCTCACATTGGCACTCAGAGTCACATGACACAATAGGTCTTTCCCCACTGTGACTTTTATTTGGCTTAAAGGGACAGAAAATATGATGTGCACAGTGTTTTCATCTCGCAAACCTGAAGAGAGTTGCAAGGTCATTTCCCCAGGAAAGCCCCATTCTAATGTTGACACCTCATTCCCAATATTGTCAATAAAATACTCCTTATAAATATAGGAAAACAAAGAAACAAGGAAACTCTAAATGGCTTCCTAAATTCCTCAAAGTGAAAGTCCAGGTCCTCCTCTGACTCCGAGTTCACCACCTGACTCTACTGCCCTCTGGCCTCATTGCCGACCCTGCCCCTAGTTCTCTTGGTTGCAGCCACACTGTCCTTTTCTTGATGGTCTTCAAATGTGCCAAGCACATGTCTTCCTCCGGACATTTGTCATTTCCTCTCCTGGATGTGGGCCCATCCCCTACCAAATACAGCGCATGGAGGGCCCACTCCCTCACCTCTGTTAAAGCTTTACTCAGCGAAGACTTCTCCAACTCCTGCACCCAAAGTGGACCCTGCTGCCTGGCAATTTGTATTCCTTTCCTGCTTTTTCTTATCCCGTATCATTTATCACTTTCTACTATATGACCTATTCTATTGGCACATCCTGCTTATTGACTGTCTCCCCAGTTAGAATGTGAGCTGCATGAGGATAGGGGATTTTGTTCATTGCTGGATGTCCTGAATCTAGAACGAAAATCAGGCATTGTAAATCTTTATGAGATATTTGTAGAATGAATGAATGAATGAATGGATGGATGGATGGAGTGAGTGAAGACAGTAGGGAAGCCATTAGAGAGTTTTAAGGAGAATGGTGACATATTTAGATGTGCTTGTTTGCAGGGAGGTCCTCTAGTTTTTGCTGTCCTTTCTCAGTCATCTCAACTTTATGCTACCATTAAAAACTTCTCCTCACATACACATATGCTCCACCCATTCACTCTCACAATAATCACTATTTTAACTCTTACACCAAAAACAAACAAAAAGCTTCCCTGAGTAAATTTTTGTTCTCATCACTTAGAAGGAGACACTGACATCCGAAGGCTAAGTCTCCCAGGCTATGTTGCTAACTGAACTCGATGTAGGACCCAGGTGCCCTGAGGCCCAATCCCTCAGCTAGATGTAGCTGCAAAAACATGGAGACAGATGTCACCCTTCACTTTTTCCCAGTATCTCTTCCTGTTGTCTCAGACCCCACTTTCTTTCCTGGACTACCTTCCATGGCACCAGAATTCCTCCTTTCTCATCTTCTAGATCCCTCATCATCTCCCGCAGTGACTCCTCTTTTCTAAGCTTCACTCAAACATTAGCCTTCTTCAGTGTTGTCCCTCTGCTCCCCTAGAAAGTTGTCCCTGGATGATAGATTATAAGAGTTTTTCAAGATTTCAGTTACCATCTACAAGGGAATGCCTTCGACTCTTTTGTTTCTTGTCCCCTCCTCACTCCTGGAATCCATATAAGTCCATTGAAGTCCATACTGGTCATCTTGAATGCCCCAACCCTTCAAATCCAACGTGTTCAAAACCAATCTACTCCTCTGCATGCTCCTCCTGCTCCCCCTCATCCTGTGTGTGTTACCTTGGTTAACACGACTCATCCACTCCATAGCCTTCCTTCTTCTCTGTCACCAAACCTGTAAACTCAGTTTCTTTAGAACCCCCTTAATTGTTCCCTCTTTGTAGCCATTACCTCCACGTTAGTCACTGAATGGATGTCCTTGGACTCCCCCATTGTGATCATCCATTACCAGTGTTCCTACCTCCATCTCACACATTTCCAGTCCATCCTCAATTCTGTTGTTAGAATTAATATTCTAAAATTGAAAATATGATTATGTCACTCCCCTGGAGCACCTGATAAGCTTCTTTTGTGTAGCACTCTAAAGTCTTTATCACAATATTTGTTTCCTTCCACAATTTCCCAGCATTTTCTAACACCAGCATCATTTAATACTCGTAATGTCTCTTTTGCAGTTAATGTTTAATTTCTCCCCGTGTACTTAGCAAACCATTCTTTAATGTCTCCATGCCTTTCTATAAACTGTACCCTTTGCCTGGAAATCTCTGTCTCTCACCTTCGCTTCACAAACTCGTAGTCATCCTCCAAAATCCTGCTCAAATTTCCCCAGGAACCCTTTCTTAATTCTCCTATATCTATCTTCCTCATATATTGCCTTGGATATATCCACATTATGGAATATGTAGCATTTTATCGTATTTATGTCTTTAGATATCTGTCTCCCCACATATTCATGTTTCCAATTCATTACATTTCTTAGTGCCTAGGATAAAAGCAGGTAGTCAGAAAATATTTTTAAAGTAAAAGAGCAAATTACTTGAATGTTTTCCTATGAGGGTTTATTGCATCCACATGTGTCAGCAAAAATCACCTGATTTTGAAGATTTTGTACATCTCAAACTAAGTTAATTTCTCTAAGATCAAGTCTATAAGATCATGTGTAGCCAGTCTTTTCCTTAGCTACAATAAAATGTTTAGACTCTCTGGCATAGATTATAATGCCTGAGCTCCTCTCTGCTTGACCCTTTCTCTCAAAAACCTGCATCTGGATTGATGACGTGGCCCAGGAGAATAGGCAGGTGGACAGAGCTGTGGTTCCTATGTCAGCAACCTCAGTTCGGATGTAAACAGCAGGCATCCTTTTTCTTAGAGCAGTAGCCTACTTGTACTTCCATATAATTACAATATTCTTGACAGTAGCCTTCGCTTCTCTTGCAGTTGACAATTTTGAAATCTGGTTCAGGATCTGTATAAAGAAATACCCAACATTAGGCTCTTAAAATCATTTCAAGAAGCAAATGGTCATTTTACCTGAAGGGATATGGTGGAAGATGGCAAGGATAAGAAACAGGTTTCCTTTGTATGTGATCTCTCATGTTTCCATGGAACCATCTGATATATAAAAATCAGATCCTTGATTTTGGCTTAAAAATGAACTGTTAATTTACAGGCGACTGGGAAGAGAAAGAGTGATGGATGTGTTATGATAAAAATGTTTCACTTTAAATAATTTAGAATTCTGTGTAAGAAGACAAATAAGGACTCTCTGAGGCAAACTGGGACGTGATATGGCCCTATCAAACACGTATTGAAGCGCAGTGGTCCTCTGTGGTAGTAGATAGAGCCATCCCTGGAGGGGAGTTGGATCGCTAGGCCAGGCCAGGTGAACAGGGTAGCATAGGGTAGAGCTTTAAAGAGTTAAAGAGATTTCTTTTTTCCCCCTCATCATAAGAGAGTGCTTGGAAGACTATTTGGGACCTAAAATGTGTGCCAAGTTTCTTGAGTAATGTGAAAATGATGTCTCACTCTAAGGTTCAAGTACTGAAATTATTAAACATTAATTTTTCTCTTATATGGTACATTATGATGACAATTGGTAGAAAAGAGAAAGGGGTAAATGTTAAAAGAACAAAATAGATGAACACAATGCAAGCAGAGGGATGCTATCAGAGTATTAGTGGTAAGTATCTATCTGGGGAAAACTTCCGATGGACATCATGCCAGGATGCTCTGATTATCATAGGTTCTGTCAGTGACTTGAGATCTGATCTTAAGACAAATTAAATGTGAAGACATATTGTGGTCTTCCTGTCCTAATTTTTTTCACCAATATACGTTGCAAATTATTTGTCTAGATTAATGAATCAATGGGTTAGTCAATTAAAATTATTTTATCACTTCATTGTCTGACCAATAGTCTTCTTTTTTTGGATAAACAAAAGCCTTAGCATATTTAATGTACACAATTTGATGAGTTTGGACATATGCATACCCTTGTGATACCATCACAACAATCAAGGTAACAAACATTTTATCACCTCCAAAAGATTCCTTGTGTCTGTTTTTGTTTTTTTTTCTGTTTTGTTTGCTTTTGTTTTTCTTGTGGTAGGAATGCTTAACAGAAGGTCTCCTCACTTCACAAATTTTTAAATGCGCAATACCGCATTGTTAACTATAGGCATGGTGTCGTCCAGCAGATCTCTAGCATTTATTCATGCAGCACAACTGAAACTTTATACCTGTGGAACAACAACTCTCCATTCATTTCTCCCATCCCTTATCTTCTAGAAATTCCATTCTATTGTCTACTTGTATGCCTTTGATTATTTTAGAAACCTCATATAATTCATAGTTTCAAGTTCGGAACTATAAATTCAACTCCAGATACATAGCTCTGCTTCTTCCAAGAGAGAGGTTATCTGTTCAGACCTTTATCTGTCTTGTTCAATCCCTGACACAATGCAGGAACTATTTCCTTTATGCCATCTCCGGTAGATGAACCTAGAATCATCTAAACACTGCTGAGAACTTTCACATTTTTCTAAGTCGTACTGTGCCAAAGCTGTAAAAGAACCATTGTTAGGAATCCTTTTCTTTTTGGGATTCAAAACTCCTTCTCTATAAAGTTCACTCTCTGATTTTGCTTAGTCTTTTGGATCTACTCAAAATAATCCTGCTTGCCAGCTAGAAAGTGGCTGACTGATTTTCTCCTAAAAACACCCATACATTCGTACGTACAAACATACATGCACGAAAACAACTCAATCACTCTTCCTTAGAGAGAAGTTACGTTCTTCTGCTGGTTGATACTTATGTTGTAAAGACACAACAATAGAGGCCCAGGAAGCCCACACAACTTCCCTGAAGCTCATTGCTCAGGGCTGCTGCAGGCAGGGCATGGGATGCGGTTGGCAACGTGCTCTGTTCTTAAAACACCTACTCTCCTTCTCTTAGCTGGATTACTGAGGTGTCTGTCTCCTCTGAGGCTCGTAACAGAGGAGAGGATGACAAGGAGAACAGAGAGCAGAGTTTCTTATTGCTTTGTTCTATTACATGCTGACTTTGTGCTCAGAGTCAGCTGACAGGAGGACGCATCTCCACTCCAGCTCAGGGCTTACTCCTTCCTGGGCCCCTAAGTATCTGGTGACATCTAAAGCTGGTTGTTACTGATGCCTCATGGCCTCAACTGTGTCCCTCTTCAACAGGAGCAAAGGGACTCCTGTGTGAGACCCACCTCGGGACCACAGAAAGTACACATTTCCCCCCCCCCCCCACCCAAATCGCTAGGAGTGCAGGCCCATTCCAAAGCAGCAGCAGCCTCTCCTTTGCACCTGCCATTTGGAAAGACCTGGGTTGAAGTCTTGACTCTGTCATTTACTAGCTGTGTAATCCTGGACAAAATATTTCAAATCTCCTCAGGTCCCTCAGTCACCAGATGGGAATAATAATCCTGTCTCATAGATTTGTTGTTACACTAAATGACACTGCCTCGTATTGTTTATATTTGTGGCCCAATCATATTTTTTTCCCCTCCCTTGGGAAGAGAACCAAACTCCTGAGTCCCTTGGAACTGAGGGCCACTTGCAAAGGGACTGAAGAGATGCTAGGATAATGCAGGGATTACAGTCTACAGCACTTTAGTATCTGGGTTTCCTCTGCCAACACCCATGTGTCCTCCCTGCTCTCACCTATTGATCTTCCAGCATCGTTTTCCCTGTTTCTGGGTCAATAATGAGTTTTGGATTAAGGACATCTTGGAATCTATGGTTTCCTCAAGGTCCATATGGATTGGAAGCTGGCACTGGACAAGGGTTTAGGGGTTAAGGATTGACCAGAAAAGTGGCTTTTTGTCCTTTGTCATTCCCTATACTCCGCTTCGTCCCAGTAGCCTGACATCTCTGACTCTCCTTTGCCATCTCATCCCGGGAGCCATTCCCTGAGCACTCACTGGTCCCCTGGCACTCTGCAAGTATTTAGTAAATTTCTGTAGCAACAATGGACTCCAAGGCCAAGGGAGAAGGGCTCAAACTGGCAGGCAAGGGATGACTTACTCAGTATCATCTCCTATGACTATTGGGTTTGGGTGAAATAAGAGAATTGGCCTCAGAGGATTTTTTCCTCTCAGGTTCCCAAGTTTCCCATGTTTCATGAGACCTTGAGTGATCCAGTCCCAGAGGATGCTGTAAGACCCCCATGACCTTCCTGACAGGTAGGGCGGCTTGAGCCATCCACATGGTGTCTTCATGAAACACAGCCTGTCCTGACTCTCAACCACTGCTCAGCCCCACACAGTCACCTTCCCATCTATTCATTCACTAAACAGTTCCCGGGTGGATGAACTTGTCATCAGCTTTTGTACTTACCCACGTAAGGGGGAGTGCGTGGTAAGAGGTAGTCTTCTACTAGCAGGCGGAACATGTGAGCCCTGCTTGTTCCTCGTCGAGGGGACTCTTCCCTGGGTTCTCTGGGACCCTTGGTACCTTGCTGGTTAACATAGCTGGCTCTTGCTGATCCTGGTTAAGCGTAAATACACAGCAGAGAAGCTTCAGAGCTCTCTATTCAGCAGATCCAGGAAGATGCAGCACCTATACTCTAAGGGGGAGTCAATGTGAAGGAGGGAGGCGGTGTGGGGGGTTTTGCTCAGTGGGGGTGAAGTTTCAGCCACGTAAGGGGATACGTTCCAGAGACCGGCTGTGCGGCACAGTGCCTCTAGTTTACAATACGGTATTGTGCACTTCAAGATTTGTTGAGAGGGGAGATCTCATGTTAAGTGTTCTCACCACAGAGAAAAAAAAAACAACACAAAGGGCCACAAGGACACTCTGGGAAGTGTTGGATACATCTGTTCTCTTGGCTGTGGTGATGGTACAACAAGGGTTTGCATGTGACCAATTCATCAAATTGTACACATTACCTACATGCAGGTCTTTGCATAATAATTATACCTCAATAAAGCTGTAAAAGAAGAGGAAGTGGAGGATGGGATGGAGTAGGTTGGAAGGGACCCAATGTTATGTGGATTTGTGTGCTTGTGTGTGTGTGAAAGAGAGATATACAGAGAGAGACAAAGAGGTGAATGATGTGTGAAAGGATAATGGAGCCTGAGTACCTCCTTGAAGCCAAGCTGAGCATCCCCCTAGGGCATCACCAACACCGTTGTTGAGATTCCCTAAAATGTAAGGTCCTTCCTGATACAGACTGTCCTTCCCTGTAATGGGAAGGACAAAGTTAAAAGATAAGAAAGTGGAGTCAATGGCGTGACCCTCTGTCCTGGGAAGCTATGCCGTCAGCATATTCAAAGACTCATTTACAAATCAGCCAGAGACTCCTGCCTAAAACCCACCAGGAAATGGGTTCCCAGGGCCTAGTGTCTGACTGCCCTGCCTGGACTCCCATCCTGGAAGTGATCATTGGGGAGAGCCTGGCTCCAGGCCCCGGTAGCATTTCTGATTTACCTGGAAACAGCAGGGCCATGAGGAGAAGGGCGAACTGAGGGAGGGATTGCTTCATGTCCTTGAGGGGCTGCAGGCTGGGATGGTCCAGGGCAGGCAGCAGGGCTTCCTTTATAGAGCTGAGCAGGGAGTGGGCCTGGTGCCCAGAAGAGCTGCCGTCCAGAGTAATGTCTCAGTCCCGGAGGACACATGTAAGTGCATTGTTTTCCCACTGCCGGGGGAACAACCATGGAGCCATTTTTCTCAGGAAGTAAATAGCATGCCTGAATGCTTTAGGTGGGTTTGGTGAACAACAAAGAACAGGGAAAGAGAGAAGTAGCAGAAAATCAAAGAGAGAGGTAAAATAAGTATGTCATTAACATAAAATCAGTTTCCTCAAGTGCATTTCATTAAAATTTGTTCCATGGTAACATAAATAAAACTGTCCTATTGCTTCTATTCTATCTTCTGAACATATTTATTTTAGTGCAAAAAATCATGCAGAAAAACAAAACATTTCGGTATGACCTGATTTTCCAAACTGTCGTTTGCTGAAGTTATATAGGTGGCTCCTAAGCTGTTCCATGTTCTCTTTCCTCTCCTTTCTCCCCTGTTCCTTGAGTCTCTCCCTGGTCCTTGGCCTCCTCCACTACTCCATCAGCTCCTTTTACCCACCACCCTTTTTGATTTTCATTTATCTGACTCGTCTCCGTTTCTCTCCCTCCTTTCTGTCCTCTGTTCTCCAGATCCCTGGCAATCAACGCCATTGGGTCCAATTCAATTCTGCTTAAAACAGTTTTGTAGTTGAGTCTGGATTTTCTTTTCTAATAACAACTAAGTAAAAGGCTGCTCCCCTGCTCCTTCCCCTTGGCAGGCAAGAGGTTTGTTTTGCTGCATTATCTCAGGTATCCACAACCCAGGCAGCCCTGTCTGGACTCAATCAGAGAAGCATAGGCTCTGGTTCAAGAGCATTATAAGCATCTACATCAAATATGACATCAGTGATGCTGGAAAGGGTGATGCTTATCCCATGTCTCTCAATTGCACATGCTCTTTGGTCCAGAGAAAACGTCTTAGATCATTCGTGTAAATGAAAATACTTATACTCTGCTTGGAGAAAGATGAGAGTGGATGGAGAAAGAGGCAGCAGCCACACCAGAAACTGAGCATCCAGGGAAGCAACAATGAGGAAGAGAAGGTTTGGAGCTAAGAACACATGTGCACAGAAGGTGTCCCAGCATCATCATCATGCAGTAATCACTATTCTAGGTCTTGGGACAGATTCAACAACAGGGAGTATGGAGGTGCTAGCTGGAGACAGCCTAAGAGCATTCACATCCTTTTATTTTTAAGCACTAGGAAATCTTCCAGTTTGAAGGGGACATTGAGGATACTGGCAGAGATGGCAGGCAACAGCCCTTTGGAAAAGCCTGTGAATCACCATGGCCGCCAGATTCTGACAAAAAGTAGATGGTCAAGATGGGAGATGGAAAGCTACTGCTACCTCAACTCCCATTGAAGATTCCCCTTGTCCCCTCACCTACAAGTTCTTTTTTCTTTTATATTCTAGTCCAGAAGCTATTTTTCTAATATTTGCATTTATATTTATTTAAGTGTACAATTGGGATCATTTATAAAAGTGATGAAAATTTTAGAGTATATGAGCAACTTATTTCTACAGATATATGTCTTCTCCAAAAGAAGGAAACAAAAAAAGCCTATTCTATCATTCAGACATTAATAGTGATGAATCATGAATCAACATATAACAGCATTTTGATCACTGCCACTCAGCTAAAGAGTTGTTCTAATTCATTAAAGTCATTTGATCTAATTCGATGGAGACTTTGAACCAAAAATAGTCAGATCTCACTTCCTCTGTCTAGATCTTAAGATAAAATAAGCTTTCCCAATACTTCTGAAAGAATAAGCTTAAAAAGGAGGGGCCAGTGAAACACTAGCTCTAATTTTTGACAGACAAAGGTAGGTAAAGTTATTATAAATGCAGTTGGTGCTACACTGTCCTAACAGAACAATGTTCTGAGATCCAGTCCTCTTCCCAGAATTCTGTGTTCTAGAAAAACCATAAACCAATTTACCTTCTGAAAGCTACATCCACCCTGAGGGGAGGATAACAGAACTCATTAGAGAATATTCTAATCAATGGTTCTAACTCTTTTTTAAACTTCTTGTTTTTCTTTACTTACTTATTTATTTTCTTATTTTTGGAGGGGAAGATTTGCCCTAAGCTAACATCTGCTGCCAATCTTCCTCCTCTTTTCTTTTTTCCTTCCTTTTTCTCCCCCAAAGCCCCAGTACATAGTTATGTACAGCTGTAAATTCTTCTGGTTCTACTATGTGAACTGACACTAAAGCCTGGCCACTGACAGATGAGTGGTGTGATTCCACACTCAGGGACCAAACCGGGTTGCCAGAATGGAGTCTGCCGCCATTTAACCTCTAGGCCCTTATGGCTGGCTCTAAACCTTTTATTTTGTCCATGAAACTAATAAATAGTATGTTTTTAAGCTGCTTAGTATGTGAGATTTTGATTCATTTGAACTGCGTGGATGGGGTAAAGTGATAGAGGTAGCATTAGCAAAGATATTCTGTACCACATATCTCTGCATATCGTGTAGTCATATCATCCAGGATTTAATATGATGTCACTTGGGAGGCAAAAAAAGAGGACATGTCAAGGCTGAAATTTCCACCCCGTGCATGTTTCCTTTCTCCATGAAAGACCTGGTTGACAGATCTCTCACCCAGGTGTTTGCTCCATCCATCTTTCCCTCCTTCTCAACTTCCAATAATACAAATGTATAAATTTAATAAAGTGAAAAATGTCCAAACTCAATTCTTCTATCTGCTGATTTTCACTGAGCTAATTTCAAATGGTTATTGATTTTCCATTTTGAACAGCAGCCTACAGGTGTGTATACATCCTTCAGAGAAAGAAGAAAATTAGCAACGTCATTGAGTTTCTGAATCTATAAGTAGTGCATTAAATATCTCTTGATAATTCTGGAAACAATCATTTAGAACAATCTACTTTTGTTCTTTCACTCTGAAGCCACGAAATTAAAATAGTGTGATTTTGTAATTCCCTTCAGTGCTGAGAGCAGCAGTTCACTAACCTGACCATGAATTACACAGAGGGGGCGCTATTTCAAAGTCTAGCCCCTTCACAAAGTGAAAGGATGGTACATCATGACAGCAAGCAAAAGAAAACCCCTGCGGTTCCTCAGGGCAAACAGGATGTAAGGCCACTCTGATTTTATCCGATTTTGTCTGATGACGAGATGCTTTTTCTCTCTGCTTGTTTTTCCCACCCTGACCACTACCATCGGTGGTGGTAACTAACGTTTGCAACAGTTTGTTGCTTTTCTCCATTGTCATATTGGAAAGTACAGCATGGCCCCTCGCATGGCAAATGGAAAACAAGAAAGGAGACCAAAAAGTATCATTGCAGAGCAGGGTCTGAAGTTGGCTCTGAGCTTCGAAGTGTTGTTTGAAGGGCCATATCGCAGATGGGAAGTCAAGGTAGAAACCTTCCCATGGTTATCCTCCAGGTGGGAGAGTTGGGATTCGAGCTCACCACGATGTGCTGCTCTGATGTGTGCTGGCATGTGGGGTCTATGCCTCGCCCTGCCCAAGACTCTGATTGACTTTAGGAAAGCCGCTCTGAGCCTTAGTTTCCACACCTAAGTGGTCGGGACGATGCCCGTTATCCTGATTAATTCAAAAGCTTACTGTGAGGATTGAAGAGATTATGTACGTGGAAATACTTTGTAAAATACAAACTACAAGAATAATGAAGAGGGACATTAAATAGGATGGGAAACAATTTAAATTCAATGTTGCGGTGTCGTATAGTATATTCCGTATCCCGCAGGTGGAGTGTTGCATCCTTGGGGGCTGTTTAACAGGTTCCTCTCTCCCCTGTAATCACTGTGATGAGATCTAGAGGCTTGTCCAGTTCACATCTGATTTTTGGCGCAGTACTTTATAGGTGGAACAGCAAGTATGCAACACCATCCTTACAAGAGGACTTGGACACAAACAACCAAACCTAGTGTGTAGAACTTTTCGGATCCTGGTTCTAAGAAACTGCCTCTGACAAAAGTGCTTATGAAACAACCAAGGTCATCTGAACACTGGTTTACTTTTAAATTATAGTAAGGAGTTAGTGTTGATTTTTTCCAGGTGTGGTAATAGCACTGTGGTTACACTTTTTTTAAAAGCAGTCTTTTATCTGACTTATATATTCCAAAATATTTTCTGATGAAGTTTTATGGCATTTTGAGTATTCTTGGAAACAATCGTGGGGAGGTGCTTATCAAGTGATGAAACAAGATTAACCACGTGTTGAAGCTGAGCGATGGCTACATGAAGGTTCATTTACTATTTTTTGCCAAAAGGACATAATGTAGCTTAACAGCTCCTAGGTGGCGCTGTGTACATCTAGTAAGAGCCATGTAACATTCGTGTCCTTCTTGTTTATTTTAGCAGCTATTGACATTCATTTCCTAAATCATTCTTTCCCTAGGTGTTTGCAAAATAGTTATATTCTTATTCTGTCACTTCTCTTTCGTTTATTAGCTGGACTCCTCTTTTAGAGAGAAGCTTTCCTCACAAACCATTTGGTTACCCTGAAACAGTTTGGACAGGAAAGGCAGATCAAATTTTTTACTACAGGACAAAGGCATCTGGTTGCATCCACCCACACTGCCCAGGGACAGGGCTGCTCTCTGCTGCCATCTGCTGGATAAGATCCCACACAGACATCTGCTTGGGTCAACCCACACCTTCTCATTACCTAGTAACACTTTTGTTTTTCCCCTGCGGAGGTCTGTGTTTTGAATGATAGTGTATGCCAAAAAAACTGCACTTAATATTGGTTTATTTTCCATTTTCATTGACAAAAGACGCATATAATTGCTGAGCAGAACTTCTGATGGGAAAAGAAAACTAATGTTATTGAGATGAGTTGGTATGTTGTTCACTTGGGTTTGTAGCTGATTAGATATATTTTTTGGTTCATCTTTTAAAGTGTTAAGCTCTCAGTTAACCCGCATTGCTATCCTCTCTTCTCACAATCAGAGAAGCTCGTCTGAAGCTCAGAAGCCTGAGGCCCGTATTCTGCTGCAGCCTCCTACATTGGCTCTGCGTTGAGTGAAAGCTCGGCAAATCCTCACTTAATAATTGGATTGACGGCTGCCACTGGGGATGTTCTAGGTGTGAGGCCTCAAGAAGGGAAGGCTCAGAGGTCCAGCTGTCGGCGACTCTGGGGATCAGGGTTTCAGTATCTCACAGGATTCAGTGAGTTGGCATTCCATTTCTTCAAACAGCATGGAGAGATGTTGGAGCAAATTCCAGTTTTGAATTCCTCTTTTTTACACTTCCTCTGGCAGCGAGCAGTCCCATAACCACATATCCTGCCTGCGTCAAGGTCACTTCTCATTACATAATGGAATAAGTCAGTGTGGTTAATCGTTCCTGAGGACCAAGAGTCAAGACTTTGGCAGCAGGATTTTGGAGGGAAAAGAAGTTAAATTGACTAGAGAGAAGGCTGGGGAATCATGGCACAACAGACACGTGATAACGGTTCCCCGACACACCCACCCTCATCCACTTTCCTAGCCGATTGACCCAACCATCTGACTCTCCTCCAGCACAATTTACAAATATGTATATTAAAAGGTTCACATCACACCTAAAAATCTCTCCAATACTTTGCTATTGCTTTCTGAATAAATCCAACCAAGCCCCTGCCTGTGGTCTACAAAGATTTCCTCCTCTGACCCTGGACCACCTCTTCAGACTCATGCTGTTCCACGGGGCCCTCACTCTCCCCACCACAACTTCACTGGCCCCCCTTCAGGTCCTGAAGTTATCTCAGTGCCTTCACTCACACTGTTCCCTCTGCCTTGGATATTTTTCTCCTCTTCCCCTGAATGGCTCCTTTTGAACCTTCAGCTCTCAACCTGAAGGTCACAATGTTGGGGAAATTGGCCCCTGTCCTCATCATGTGGTTCAGTGCCCCAGAGCTCTTGTCCTCCCTAGGCAATTTTTTAAAATTCTTTCTTTAATTTAATTTAATTTAAATTCTTTTCTAATTCTTTCATAACACTATCCCAAGTTGTAGCTACATATGTTTTTAGTATTTTGGTCTTCTCAGTTGAATTCTAAGTTCCCTGAGTGGGAGGACAACGTTTATGTCACATGCTCACCATCATGTGCTCATTCACTACCAGGCACACACATGTGCTCAGTAATTACCTGTTGAGTCCATGATTGGATAGACAAGGATAGACTATGGCAGAGTGGATGTGAGGAGAGGAGAGGAGATAGAATCCTGAGCCTTAGACCCTTGGCCCAGAGCAGTAAGCAGGAGATGTGGGGTTAGTTACTCGAGGTCTCTGGGAGCGCTCAATGAGGCTGAAAGTAGCTATTTAAACCTGCAGCTGCCTGACGGGTCAAACAGGTTGCATCTTACATCCAGGAGAGACCGGAAGCATGGCTGATGCTGGAGGGAAAGTGGACGGTGGCTTGAAATAGCCTCCCTGGAGAAATTTGCCTGGGGCGGTTCTGTAGACAGGTGCCTCCTGCACTGGGCAGGAGCAGGATTTGGGGATGGTGTCAGGAGAGCTCTGGGAAAGGAGGGTCTGATGTGCAAAGTCAAGGCTGCATGTGGCCCCCTTTAAGGAGGTGCAGGCTCAAGGTCCTTATCACACCTGTGCCCCAAGCCCTCTACCTCCCCTTCTGTCCATTTTCCACAGAGCAGAAGGGGCAGCACAACTCAAACAGGTTGCTTATCCTTGGGCTGGGATTTCATCGTTTTCTCTGTCCTGGTAAAGAAAGCCTCCTATTTCCAGTGCCTACGTGTGAGGGTTCCCTGATCAACATGTAGATGATGATAAAAAGTCTATGCACAAAATAATGTACTTCGAAGAATACTGAAGACACTGATTGGTGGGATGTCCTCAGTACTGCGACCTCTATACAAAACCACGCTCTGTGATTGGGGTCGAAGGCAATGAAGGAAGGAACGAGGTGAGCTGAAATATTCATTATGCTGAGTGAGTATGTGGAGACTGGGGATCAGATAAAGGATTTCTGACATGTTTGGAGCCCGCTGTTTTACAGCCTGGAGTTAGAGGAAGAACCTATGTGGGCTCACGGACAGTGAAGCCTAGGGTAGAATCAAAATGAACCAGAAAGAGAGTACAGAACTTAAAATGCTGGACTGTCAGTTTCAAGCAAGCCCTCCTAGGCCATCTATTGAGAAAGGGGAATTGAGGCCCAGAGAAGGAAAGTGACTCATCTGAGGTCACACAACAACTTAGTGTCAACACTGGGACCTAACCCCAGTTTTTGCATGTTGCAGTCTGAGGAAACAGAATGCAAAAGAGAGAACACGGTTTCTGAATTCAATCTACTCACTGAGTAATAAATACATTCCAGAGTAGACCACATTACACTGCGTCTCTTGCTACCTAACCGATAGCCCTCCTGTGCATCCATCCTCCAGCTTTGTGGGCATTTCAAGGTGCTGGAAGTGTGTAAAAGCCAAAGTTACCAGAAGGAGGAGGAGCAGATGAGGGGTGGGCATCACTGTAGTTCGTGCTCACCTGCCTTCCCTTCCACTTTTCCTCCCTACCACCTTCCTCCTGAGGGCCTTTCTCAGAATCAGACTGTAGAGGCCAATCTGACCCAGCCCTCAGCAGCCAGGTGCAGGCAATGTTGACCAGCTCCGCACAAGCATCCCCCTGGCTCTGGAGGGACCCAGACTCAGGCTTTCCATCTTAACAGGTTCTTTGTCTTGTGATAAGAGGTTGAGGGGAACCTGTGTTGTGATAAATAATTAACTACCATACTTGGACAGATACAGAGTATGATGATAGCAGAATTTCAGAGAAATCTCCATGGGAAATGCTCCAGGACAAAAGGACAAGTTAGAAAGAGTGAAGCTAAACAGGATGCTCTGAGAAAAAGAAATAATCCATCGGGACCACTGCAAGGAAACAGTCCTGTAGGAAACAGGAGGGAAAGCTGGGCGTCCTGGTGAGCTTTGGGAACCTACCAAGGAGCTTGGGGAGAGGCTTGGGGTTCTATAAGTCAGAACAATTGGTTTGATCCCAGCACAGCTAGACTTCAGTAACCCTGGGCAAGTTATTTTCCCTCACTGTACTGCACGGCATTTGGCTCAGCTTTCAAAGGGAGGAAATTAGACTAGATGCTCTCGCATGTCCCTTCCAACTCTAATGTTCTACAACTTTATGCTTCTGGGCAAATAGATTAGCATAGGAGTCAGCACATTGCTGACATCTCCATCTAACTTTGAAATTTCCTCAGCAGACTCCAAAGACACATGATATTTTTGCTATCGATAAATTTCTTTTTCACCTACTGAAATCACTGCATTCCTCTTAATTCTAATCCCCTGAGTTGATGTGAAAAGGCGTTGTGCAATTGAGGAGGGTGAATAGGACCCCCCTCTGTGCAGATCAAAGCTGTTCAAAGAGAAGGCAATGGGGGCCATCAAGGGCAGAAGGCATCTATTTCCACAAAATCAAAATGAATAACTGCATACTCCTTCAATGCAATAAGTGAGGTTGGTGAAACCCCAATGACATCTAAGATCCCTACAGTTTTTGAGCTAGGAAGCCTTGCTGCTAGGAGGTATATATTAAGACAGCCTTTTACTGAATTTTACTCATGGTCTTAATCAGGGCAAAGAGATTAAGAAGGTTGCTGAACTATGCAGGATGTTTATTCTTGGTCAAGTTTTTTCTTCACCTCTCATCTTCTGCAGCTGTACATATTTCTAGTAGAGTGACTTTTTAGCTGTAGGACCTCGGTAGAGGAAAAGAAAAATGGTCAAGAGCAGGGCAAGGATCTTCATGGTGCAAGGGTTGTTGAAGAGAAGGAGAAGCAGGTCTGCAGGACTTGTGACCAGGCCAGAGAGGAGTAGCTCTGTTTATGGGTGGAGAGCTGCTCCTGATCACTGAAGCTCATCGAAAGCCAGCACGCCTTGGTGAGCACTCACCAGACACAGCATAAGGGGCAGGTGTTAGAGACAACAGAAGTGTCAGTTAGACGGTGCTCAGGGTAGGGGGGTGGATTATTGCATGGAAAGGACCCTTTAGTAGGAGTTGTTTGTTAACTTAGCACAAGTCACTTCATTAATTCTGAAACAAGAATTGGATTAGATGATCTTTAAGATATTCTCTGATTCGGGTGAAGGGACTTTCAGTTCTGTTTCAGTTCAATTGGTACAAAATTGCTCCAGGTAAATTTCAGTCTGATCTTCTCATTAAAGTAGTGGTGTAGGCAATTGAGGTAAAGCCATTCTTCATGGGACCCCTCTGAAATGAAGACACAGAAAGAAATAAACATATCGTTTCAAAGAGAAGACTGGCGTGGGACGTGGAGGTCATGAATGCTGAGGGATCTCAGCACATTTCTGGATCAGAAAACCTGTGGGATGAGGACAATAGGTATCTCCAAGGAGCAGATATCAAAAGGAATTAGAAGAGAAAGACATTTATTGTGGGAAATTCCTGTGGAGGATGAAGGGGGAAGGAGTAAGATTGGGCAAGGAAAGTCTTCCACCAAGTTGTTGGGCTGACACCTGTGAAAAGGTGGGCTTGAGGTGGGTGGAAAGAGCCTCAGACTGCAGTGCAGAACATCTCAGCATTGCTGAAGGGGACCCCAGAGCAAAGGATGCCCTTGGAGGAGTCCTACATCGGCAGATATGGCACAAATCTGAATCAGCTCTGCGCTTATTCACTGACTGGAGGAAGCTGGGTAAAGAATGACCTTGGTGGGGTGCTGTGTCCTCACAGCAGACAAACCAGAGCACCACAGTGTATGATCCAAGTGCTCTCCCAGCCTGTCACAGGTTGCCTTTAGTCATCCTTGTTGAAGAACCTCAGGGCAAAAACAGCCTATATTCAAGATCATCTACTTGATCAGGATTCTGAAGAAAACTGGAAACTTCTGATGACAATAAATAGAAAGTGGCTCTTCACAGAAATATATGCAAAAGCATTTCAAATATAGGTGCTGAAAAACTGAGCTTCAAAAAAAACATCCAACGTTGTCTTCTTGGGGGGAAAAGAACAAAAAATACATTACTTTGCTGGGTCCCTAAGAAGTTTTTGAGACTTCTAGTTTTTGCTGCCCATGAAAAATACCTGGAAGTCACTCCTCCCACCCTTAAAATAAGAAAAATGCTGAACAAACTAAAAGTCAATAGTTTTTCTTGGCCCCTTGAGAGAGCTGAGGTCACAGGGCAAACTGCTACCTCAAATTTGGAGAGACAGTCACAGCTAAGATCTGGTTAACTGGAGCAGAAGCCTCTGGAGCCATAAACTGATAGGAACACTTGTGGTAATCTTGCCAAATTGCCAGAGCCTGAGTGTGGACTAGCATGAGGGTGAGAAACTACTGAGTCCCAGGGACGAAGGGTACCCCACACTTTTCTGGGTTTAACTCCAGGAAACCCACCTGGTTCTCGTGGTGAAGAGCCAAAAGGACCCCCTAGTGGCTTTGGTAAGAAGAAACAGAGTGTGAAATATGTCCATAGAATTCTCTATATCAAGAGCTTACTCTCCTGGGAAAATTACTTTATCAGAGCCATGTCCCTCCTGGGGGAAGGAGTTGCCCCTACTCCAGCCCCATCTTGCCTTCTTGTCTCAACTAATTGTGGGGAGAGTCTGATAAGCACTTGTGAAGGTCTCGCTGCAGGGACACAGGCCAGGAAAAGACTGAGGTTTAATCCTAAGATTAGAGGATGTTTCCTCTCTGCCACACTTCACCACCATGCCAACAGGGCTCCAGTATAATAACAGTGGCTTATAACTAGAAAGAGCTGCACACACAGAATCTATTTAAAATGAGCTTTTTTTTTTCAGAGAACCCAAAGACAAAGTGCACAAAAACAAGAACATTAGAGGAAACTGAAGGTTCTGACACCTACAGCTACAGCAAACAGTAAACACAGCCCAATTCCTAGCCAGATTAGCATAAAACCTCACACTAGAGGCATATTTACCCCAGTTCTTATTTACCTCAGTACACATCATGTCTGACTTTCAACAAAAACTTACAAACTGTGCTAAAGGCAAGAAAAAGCACATTCTGAAAAAATAGACTCAGATATGGCAGAAATGTTTGAATCATAATTGTGAGTCTAAGAGAACTATGATTTGGATCCTAAAGGTTCAAATGGGACAAGTTGACAAGAGGCAAGAAATGATTGGTGATGTAAGCAGAGAGAAGGACTCTAAGAAAGAATCAAAAGGCTGGGGGAGGGGGTCACGGTGAGTTATTGTTTAATGGGTGCATATTTTCAGTGTTGCAAGATGAAAAGAGTTCTGGAGATGAATGGCGGCAATGGTTGCACAATATGAATGTAATTAATACCACTGAACTGTATGCTTAAAATGATTAACATACTAAATTTTATGTTATGTGTACTTTATAACAATAAAAAATTCCAGAAAAAGAAGAAAATTCTAGAAATCAAAAGCCTTATAACAGAAATGAAAAATGCCTTTGATGGTTAAATGAGCCACCTGAACACAGCTGAGGAAAGAATCTATGATCTGGAAGATATGTCAATGTAAACTTCCAAAAGAAAAATGCAAAGATCAAAATACTGAAAAAGAAAAGAAAGAAAGAAATAGAATATTAAATATCCAAGATCTGTGGGACAATTACAAAAGGTGTACACATGCTGAATGGGAAAATCAGAAAGAGAAAAAAGAGACAAAAGAATAAAAGAAAAAATTACATCAATAATTGCTGAAAATTTTCCAAAATTAATGAAAATACCAAATCACAAATCTAAGAAGCTCTTAGAATGGCAAGCAGGGTAAATAAGAAAAAATCTACACCTAGCTGTATCATATTCAAATTGGATAAAAGCATTGACAAAGAGGAAATCTTGAAAGAAGCCAAAGGAAAATAAATCATCTTACTCACAGAAGAGCAAGGAGGAGAATCAAAGTGGAATCAGAAGCCATGTGAGCAAAAAGTGAGTAGAGTGGGATATTCAATGTGATGAAAGAAGAAATCACTAACTTAGAATTCAATACCCAGCAAAATTATCCTTCAAAAGTGAAGAGGAAATCTTCTGAGACAAGCAAAATCTGAGGGACCTTTTCACCAGTAGACAGGACCTTCAAGAAATGTTAGAAAGAAGGAAAATTATGTAGGTCAGAAATACAAATCTACCTAAAGAAAGGAAGAGTGTACAGAAAAAATACACGAAGGTAAAGTAAGATCTTTCTTTTTCTTGTTCCTTTCTTTTTTTTGAGGAAGGTTAGACCTGAGCTGACACCTGCTGCCAATCCCCCTCTTTTTGCTGAGGAAGACTGGCCCTGAGCTAACATCCATGCCCACCTTCCTCGACTTTATATGTGGGATGCTGCCACAGCATGGTTTGATAAGCAGTGCGTAGGTCCACACCCAGTATTGGAACCAGCAAACCCCAGGCCGCTGAAGTGGAGTGAGGGAACTTAACTGCTATGCCACTGGGCCAGCCCTCATCAAGATGTTTTGATGTGCGAGTTCTCATATACCTGGTACCCGGTTTCCCCTGTTCTTAACATATGGTAAGTTTGTAACAGCTGATGATACATTATTGCTAATTAAATATATTATTGCTAAATAAGTCCTAAGCTAATTAAAGTCTCTACTTAATTTCCTTAGTTTTTATCTAATGTCCTCTTTCTGTCCCAGAATCCCATCCAAGATACCATATTACATTTAGTTGTCATGTCTCCTTAGGCTCCTCTGGACTGTGACAGTTTCCCAAGACTTTCCTTTTCTTTCATGACCTTGACAATTTTGAGGACTACTGGTCAGGGAAGAACGTCCCCCAATTGGGATTTGTCCAGTGCTTTTCTCATGATTGTATTGGGATTATGTGATTGGGGATGGAAGACCATTGAAGTGAAATTCCATTCTTGTCATATATTAAGAGCCCATCCTATCAACATACCTCCCCATGTTGATGTTGACCTTGGTCACCTGGTTGAGGTCATGTATGTCAGGTTTCTCCCCAGTAAAGTTCCTCTCTTTCTCCCTTTCTATACTGTCGTCTTTGGAAGGAAGTCACTATGCACTAGGTAATCTTTTCAGACTTAAGGACTAGGAAATTATGCCCCACTTCTTTGAGGGCATAGGATCTACATAAATTATTTAGAATTATTTTGCTGTCTCTTCTTCCCCATTTATTTACTTATTAAATCACTTATTTATGTCAGTATGGAGTCATATTCAAGGATATTTATTTTAAAGTCTGGATGATAATCCAAAACTACTTATTTTCTTTTTTTTTGCTTAAATTAATCCGGCTTTGGTCATTAGGGATTCTTTCAGTTCACTCTTGTATCCCTTTGACCTGTACTCCTGCCACTTTTTGTCTGTTTGTTTTGAGTACTTCCTTATATTCTGGCACTACAAGATGCTCTGAGTTTATCTTGTATATTTCATGCTCCAGTACCAGAATTAGCCATTTCTCCAAGGATCTTTGGCTCCTTTTATTTGAGAATGATATTAAATGCCAATATCTGGGTGCCAGGTGTGCTCATAGTTGGAGGGTCATTGCTTCCAGGCCATTTCAGACAATAGTGCAAGGAAGTATATATTTGTTTCATAACCTATATACGCATCCAGATCTATAAATATTTGTATATGTAACCATCTATATCTATACTAAGCTAAACACGACTTCATATTGATGTCTCTAACTCTCATCCATCCCCACATGAATCATTCTACATTTCCTGTCTTTTCTGTAAACTCCCACTCCAATAGTCAGGAACCTGGCTTCCACCACCTACCATCCATTTACTCAGTAGTTCAATTCGAATATACATGTATAGCAGTGTCTGAATTGTTAAACTTCTCTTACATAGGGCAGAACATTATCAACTAGAGTGTAATATTGTGTACAGTTCTTTTGTCTTTAGACTTAGAGATGGCTCTCATTCCCAAAGTTAGTTGAGTCAGCCCTTTTCCCCCATCACATTCAGTGAAGTTGCTTGTACATTTATAATACAGTTAGATTGTTTTGTCACATTCTCATTCCATCCTGGGGTAGCCCTGACTTCCTAACTTATTTCCCTTAATTTTCACAGTGAGACATAGTTCACTCTTTGTGCTGTAAATTTCTAAGAGTTTTAACAAAATCCATAGTATCATACAGGATAGTTTCACAGCCCTAACACATTCCCTGTTCTTCCACTCACCAAACCCTGGCAACCACTGATCTTTTTACTGTCTTGATAGTTTTTCCCTTTCCAGAATGCCACGGAACTGGAATCACACACTACGTAACTTTTCAGACTGGCTTCTTTCATGAATCGATATGAATTTTAAGATTCATACACGTCTTTTTGTGGCATAATAGCTCATTTCTTTTATCCCTAAATAATATTTCATTGTACAGATGAACCACAATTTCTTATCAGTCACTTACTGATGGACATCTTGGTTGATTCCAGTTTTTGGTGATTGTGAATAAAGCTGCTATAAACATTTAGGTTAAGAGTTTGTGTGGACATAAGTTTTCAAATCAGTTAAATAAAATCTATGAACTGATGTTTGAGAAGGGTGCAAAAGTTATTTACTAAAGAAAAGACAGCATTCTGAACAGATGTTGCTGAAGCAATTGGACATAGACAAAAAAAACCCAGAAAACCTTGACCATCTCACAGGTTTTAGAAAAATTAACTCAAGATAGTTCAATATAAATCTGAAACTATAAAACTTTTAGAAAAGAATATAGGAGAAAATCTTCTGCAGCTAGGGCTAAGCAAAAGTTCTTGAATCTAACTCAAAAATCATGATCCATAAAAAGAAAATAAATTGGATTCATATAAGTAAAAACAATTTCTCTGCAAAAGATCCTGTTAAGACTTCAAGAAGACAAGCTGTGGACTGGGAAAAAAAAATTTGGAAACCACATATCCAAGAAATGACTAACATGAGGACTATGTTAAAGATTCTCAAAACTTAAAGAGTAAAAACAAAAAAACAATCCAATTATAAAAGGATCATGAGGCAGATATTTCACTGAAGGAGATGTAAAAATTGCCAATGAGCACATGGAAAGTTTTTCAACATTGTTAGCTTTCAGAGAAGTGCAAATTAAATTCCCAATGAGCTTTCAATACACACTTACCAAAATGGCAAAAATAAAAAGATAGTGATAATTACTTTTAGCCAATTCTGGCTAAAATGTGGATGAGCTGGATCACTCTTCCATTGTTGGTGGGAATGTGAAATGGTACAGCCACTCTGGAAAACAGTTTGGCATTCTCATAATAAAACTAAATTTGCAACTACTGTATGACCCAGAAATTTCACTCCCGGAAATGTCTCTCAGTGTAATGAAAACTTCTACTTGCTCAAGAATCTATAAACGTAAATGTAATAGCTTTATTTGTAATAGCACCAAACTGGAAACAACCCAGATATCCTTCCGTAGGTGAATGGTTAAACAAACTGTGGTATATCTATATCATGGAATACTACTCAGCAATAAAAAGAAAAGAACTATTGATACATGCAACAACCTTGAAGAATAATCTCCAGGGAATTGAGTAAAAACCCAATCCCCGAAAGTTACAAACTGAATTATTCCATTTATACAACATTCCTAAAATGACAACACTGTAAAAACAGAGAATAAATTAGTAGTACCTGAAGTTAAGGAGGAGGTTGGGGCTAGAAGGAGGAGAATGTGTCTCTAAGAGAGCAATATATGAGGTCTTTGTTGTGATAGAGATATCCTGTATCCGTGTCAGTACTGCATTATAGTTTTCCAAGATGCTGCTATTGGGGGAAATTGGGTAAAAGGTGTAGGAGATACCTCTGTATTATTTTTTTTACAATGGTATGTGACTCTACAATTGTCTCAAAACAGAAAAATGTCATCAAATGGGTCATTGATTCCAATAGGATTAAGTACATTGTTCTTGAGGAATTAAGAGGGAGGTAAGGCAAGATTTATGACACAGCAGGGAACCAAGGCTGGGTTTTAAACTTAGAGAATATGACAAGGAGTCCTTACTTGATGTAGGTAACTTGACAGCTTAGAGTCAGAAGGTAATTTGGCAACTAGCTAGTTCCTAGGAAAATAGTAGAAAGTCAATCTGGACCAGGATCCAGGTCACTGGAGCTATTGACAATTATGGAGATATTTACAATTCCTCTTATGATCAGCAAATTTCATTCCAGAGGTTTGGATAGTGAACAAATCCATAGGAAGTATTTAGCTGTCTCCAATCAAAGGCATGGAGTCAAGATGATTAATTTAGACAGGTGCATGACACGTCAAATTCCTTGATAAATAGATTACTTACCTATCCATTTATCATTATATAACTATCCTTGTAGATATATGTTCATTTTTTTACTATCCATTTTTATCTATCTATCTATCTATCTATCTACCTATATCTATCTATCTATCTATCTATCATCTATCTTTCTACCTCTCTCTTTCTCTCAACAGGTTGGTTAGGGATGACAGCCTGAGGGCAAGCTAGAGGTTTGTTTATTATAGTCTCTTCCAGTTCCTTTTTCAAAGAAATATCAGAGGGATTTGGGGCAATTCCCTCACTAAAGCTTTACAAAAAAATAAAGCAGGAGGCAGGTCCATCAAAGTTTACTACTCATGTTCCCCTTTGAAGTGAAGAACTTGACAAAGGGATAAAAGACAGTCACTTATTTTTATTGAAGTCTCTTCTTCCTGAAGAGGCCAGAGTAAAAGGAAGATGAAGCTGGATCATTCCTGCTGCTCTGGGAAATCTAAGTCTTCAGTCTCAATCATTTTTATTTATTCTTCCAACACGGTTGGAGCGGCAGACAGCATTTCAAGGACTTCTGGCAGAGAGCAACAAGTTCTTCATTTTTCCGACAAGATTTCAAGCATCTCCCTCCAACATGGTAGCATTTCTCATCAAAAAATTCACTCCTGGCTATACAAGGGAAGGAGCCACCCAGATTAATTGTCTTCTCAGATATATCTAATTACCAGGTACAGTCATGTAACTAGTTAGTGGAGATTTCTTCATGAACTGTCACAGTGCCTTATCCTGCCAGTAGATGCGATGGCAGGGGAAATATTTTCTCTCTGTTTTTCTGTCTTTTTGTCATAGAGGATGAAAGACTAGGTAGGACAGATTTGACTTCCAGCATTTTGTATTAGGCTTTATGGGGGATTTGGGAAACAGGAGCTATTGTTCTTCTACCAAAATCTGTTGAGGTAATTACCAACTTGTTCCTGTAAACATCTCCAGAGTCAGTAACTTCCACACTGCACACTCAATGTGCTACTTGGTGAGAAAATAATAAGAACTGAGATTAGGGAGATGGCCCAAGACTGGAGTAACCAAGAATAAATGCATAGAAAGAAAAAGGCATACTGCAGTGGGTAGTAAAGAGATTGTTTAGAAAGGCTCAATCTGATTTCTCCTCCATGTTCCACTAAATGTATTCAAGAGCAGGAAGGGGAAGTGTATTGTGAGTCGCTCTCCAAGTCTCATTCCGCATAAAATATGGGTTCTGGTCTTAGCACTTTATCAGTAGCAATCATAAGAGCAGCTGGCTTCAGGTCAAGGACAGACAGCATATCAGAATCAATATTTTAGAGTTGACTGCTTTGGGTATATGTAATGAAAATGTCAGATGGACACAAACTGCAATTAATGTCAGCATATAAAGGTGCCTAATTCGTATATATGTAAAACCAAAACCAGATGGATTAGTGCCAGTACGTGCACTAATTATATCTAGCATCAGTGTGTAAGTTCATTAGTGTAAATACCCCAATATTTCAGAGCTCAATGAACTGTGGCTCCCACTGCAGAAGTCTATACTCTCTCGGCCCTCCTAATATTGTAAGACTATCTCAGGCTGGAGGTACTGGATCTCACTCTGAAGAGTCCTTCTGTTGGATCCATTTCACAGGGATGGCCCAAAAAGAGAAACCTCTGAAAAGATAAAGACCATTATGCCTACAAGGCTTCTAATGGATCATTACAGAGACCCATCCAGAGCTTAATGAAACTTGTGTGTCTGTGTGTGTGTGTACATATGGCACATTAATAGGTTTATATTAATAAGCACATTTCATTTGGTTGTGTTAGATAGATTTATATTATATAACTTTGCAGTTTGTTCTAATTATATAACAAGTATGAGTGATCTGAGAAGGATAACTTGGTCAGCTTCCAATCTGCACATCAAAGCCAGTGGAATGAATGACTCCTCACAAGCCCTAGATTCCCATATACTTGGCACAGTATCTACTCACACAGTCTTATTGCAAAACAGACCAGAGACATGCAGAGCTAGCATGAAAATTCTGACCATCACACAGGGGGTATAACTAGCATCTGGCACAAATTTGGGCTCCTTGTGGATTATAGAAAGTCCTTTCTTCAGCTTCCTGGGATCTGGGATGAGTCTAGTCTCAGACTTTAATTTTGGAGAAGATCCAACTGAAGCCATTAGAGGTTCCCAGGAGCAGGAGAGAGTGACAAGAGTTCTGATATGGGAAGAACACCTCCCCTCACTGTGACAAGACAGATTTGGACTCCATTCATGCCTCACTCCTGCTTCTCTGTATGACCTTGAGAAGCTACTTAGCCCAACTGAAGGGGCGAATTTCTGCATCTTTAAAATATATGTAAAGGGACGCCCAAACCAAAAGAGTTGCTTTGAATATCACTAAATTAGAGATAGGACTCAGTGCTTTCTAGGCATTGGCATTGGAAAACTAAAGGCATTTCATTATATGGAGTATTTGTAGCATCATACAGCATTATAATATGGGATTAAGGAATGGCAGCTTAAGTTCTCCTATTTTATGTAATTCCATGACTGGCATGAATACACAATGTCTGTAAGCTTCATTCCTTTTGTGGTCCCTTTCTTCCTTTCTCTTTCTCTCTTCCTTACCTGTCTTAATTTCTATCACATCTATTTGTTAAAAGATAAACTACCCTTGCTTTTTTTTTTTTTAGTTTTTGAAACTCTTTTTTTTACTATTTTTTAAATTTATTTACGCATGTACTTCATAATATATTTCAAATTCTGTGTAGATTACATCATGTTCACCACCCGAAAACTATAATTAGTTTTCAGGTACTCTTGCTTTTAATTCTTTCTCCATTTCTTTTTTTCTTTCATGAGCATGAGACTGGGGACCAAAAGGCATCTTTTCTGGCACATCTTAATTCTTTAAATCTGTGACACCCCATCCTAGATAATAATGAAAAAATGCAAAGGCTTTACAGAAGAGGCATTAGAGGAAAGTTGCCTGCTGCAGCAAATGTTTCCCTGCAGGGATACTGGCCAAGGGAACCTTTCCTTTCTAGAGTTGATCACATCCAGGTGCTCACTGAGGCAGACCCTCTCTCTGGGCCACCACCTCCACTAAACTTCCCTGCAAAGGAGTTCATTTTACCTGGACCCAGAAAGAAGAGAACAGCAAAGAGAAAGAGGAACGTCCTCATGACTTGCAGAGTCTTGAGAGATCAGCACAGAATCCATGAGAAAACAACAGCAAACACCCAAATTTATGCATTTCCCCAGACCGAATAGCATCTTGATCAGTGAGCCATGTCAGAAATGAAGATGTCTCCGTGCTCTGCTGAGTAGAGCCCACACACCTCAGTGGGTGTCACTCACTCTACAGCTCATCATTTTTCTGATACTGGGAAGTTCCCAAGAAGGAAAATGGAGATGAAAGGAGGATAGGCTAGGGTGTACATTGATGACCAAGAGTAGACACATGAGCCACAAGCAGGAAAGGTTTGGAATCTGGTGATTTGGATTCATAATCCTGACCATGCTCCTTAACTCAGTTTACTCAGGTTACTCAGGTTACTCTAACAACATACACAAGAACACAGAGCCATCAATGGAGGGAGAGAGGGTCCAGACTTTTGGCCTAGTGGGTAAGTTTGTGAGCTCTGCTTCAGCAGTCTATGTTTCACGGGTTCAGATCCCGGGCACAGACCTACACACCACTCATCAAGCCACGCTGTGGCAGGTGCCTCACACATAAAGTAAAGAAAGATGAACACAGATGTTAGCTCAGGGCCAATTTTCCTCGCAAAAAGAGGAAGACTGGTGGTTGATGTTAGCTCCCGGCTAATCATCCTCAAAAACAGAAATAGAGGCAGAGAGAAAGCACGAGTAAGACAGAGAGAAAGACAAAGTTTGATGAGTGAGATTGGAAAAAATACAGATGTGAGGGGGTGGCAATAGAAAGAGACAGACCACTAAAGAGAGACTGAAATGAAAAATACTCGGGTACACATTAAGGTTTTTCTTTGCTGACCAAATGGGTATGGTTTGCAATGAATCTGCAGGCAGATGTCTGGAGCTGCCATGTCTCCTAGGGAAGAGGCACATGTCAAAAGAACCCATGAAGTAATACCTGTAATGGAAACTTCTGTGAACTGAGTAAAGCAGCCTGTGACACGGAGCGCCATGGTCAAGGAGAACATCAAAGTCTGGAGAGCCTGCAAGAATCAAACGGACAGAGGCAAATCTCAGCCCTTTGGAAAGCAGGGTGCCCACTCAATGCATCTCAGGGTCTGTCCTGTTCAGTGAGCCATGATGTTCATAACAACATGGACATGACAGGCAGGTTGTCCCAAAATAGTTAATTCCAGGAGAATTAAATTCCAGTCCTTTATTAAAATTATTTTTCTAAAATATATACTGTGTTTAAAAACATTTAGAAATTTTGTTGATTTTCCCTATTTTTTTTATTTTTTACTTTTGAGGACAATTAGCCCTGAGCTAACATCTGCTGCCAACCCTCCTCTTTTTGCTGAGGAAGATTGGCCCTGAGCTAACATACATGCCCGCCTTCCTCTATTTTATTTGTGGTATGCCTGACGCTGCATGGCTTGTGCATAGGTCTGCACCCAGAAGCAGCCCTAGCAAACCCCAGGCCCCAAAACTGGAACGTGTGCACTTAACCGCTGTGCCACTGGGCTGGCCCCTTTCCCCCAGTTTTTATAGCTTGTCGTCAGGTTCACTAATCCCGTAGCTGGGTGTGCAGCTCTGAGCAAGTGTTGCCGGTTATGAGTCTGGCACGTACCCAGGATGCTAAAGCCGAGATCTGATACCAGATTAGTGTTTCTTAAAACCTGCCTGTCCTGTGAATGCTCCAAACAAAACACAAATATACCCTCCACACTAGAGAAACTTTAAATCATAATATAAAAATAAATTGGTCGGCTGTATTTCACCCATAGGTTTCCAATTCATGATTCTGGTTTAGATGAAGAGTCGGTTTGACTCAATTCAAAAACTATGAAGATTTAGACCTGTAATAACTTGGAAACTCATGATTCTTGTCCCTTTTGCAAGTGGAGAGGAAATGGAGGGCCAAGAATGGGTCAGTAACCAACCTAAATTCTCAGAGTAAATTTATCAAAACACTGGGACCAGAACACAGGTCTCCAAGTCTCTTGTAGAGTATTGTTTGTATTACACCTCACTATAGTAGTTACTCACTGGTGCATAACAAATGACCCCAAAACTTAGTGGGCAAAAACAACAAACATTGATTATCTCCCAGAGTCTGTCGGGGGTAGAAGCTATGTTTGGCTTGACTGGAGCTTCAGGATAAAGGCATTCATGTAATTGCAGTCACCCTGTCAACCAGGGCTGCAGTTTCATCTGAAAGTTTAACACGGAAGAATCTACTTCTCTAAGCTCACTCATGAGGTTGTTGGCAAGAATCGGTTCCTTGCAGGCCATTAGATTAAGGTTCTCAGTTCCTCACTGGCTGTTGGCGAAAAGTCTCCCTCAGTTCTCTGCAATCTGGGCCTCTCTATAGGGCAGCTCAAAACATGGCAACTGGCTTCCCTCAGAGTCAGCAAGTGAGTGTGTAAGAGGGCACCCAAAATTAAACATACGTTATTTTTATATGTTAATCTCAAAAGTGGCATCCATCACTTCTGCCACATCCTGTTTGTTAGAAATAAGTCAATGAGTCCATTTCCACAAGTAGAAGGAGGGGATTACATAAGAGTGTGAATACTAGTAGGCAGGGGTCATCAGAGACCATCTTAGAGGCACCTACACACTCACCATCTTACGAATGTCTGCCAGGGGTCAGTAGCCATGGCCCACTGGTTAAATCCAGCTGCTCCCTGTTTTTGTGAATAAAGTTCTTTGGGAACAAAGCCATGCCCATTGTTGACATATCGTTTATGACTGCTTTGGTGCTACACCCGCAGAGCGGAGTAGTTGCAACAGAAACTGTTATGACCAGTGAAACCTAAGAATGTCTATTATCTAGCCCTTTACAGAGAAGGTTTTCTGGTTTCTGAATGTACGCAACCATAAATTATTTGTAAAACTATGAAAGAGGAGATTGAGACAGAGATGCCAAGTTCATTATTTCATTGAATTTCTTTTGGTGCTCTGGCATCGTAAATGTCATGGTGGGCACTTCCAAAAGGCAGTTATCTGAGAATTCTCAAAACTGTAGCAGCTCTGTGGTCAGGTTTGAATGGGTGAGGTATGGCTTCAATTCCCTTTAGTCATTTCCTATACACTCTCCACCACATAGTGTCATTAACCTTGCCATTGGGAAACTCACTCTCAAAGCCTTTAACAAAAAGATGGTGTAACACATAGTTATATTGACTTCAAGCAGCAAAGTGGACATTAACATAATCTATGAGCCTGATGGAGCTAGACTCCAAACTTGAATTTTCCCAGGTTATTTCATTTCTCTTACCTTCAATTTCCTTAGCCTTAAAATCCAGATTATAAGACTGATCTGATAACTTTTTGTCACAAAAATGCATTAAAGCACCAAATACAGTGCCGGGTACCACAATACAGCTTGGTGCATGTCAGTCATCACGTGTGAAACATTTGACGGCTTCCTGTTACCAGTTAGATTGTTTCAGAAAGGAGCCTATTTAAAGACGTCATATCTTCATCCTGGCTCTCTCTCCAGAGCTTGTCTCCCTTCAGGTCCTACTGGGTATTATCACCTTAATTTTATCTCCTCACTAATGGCACCAACATTTTCCCTGTCCCCTGACTGAACACTGACAGTCTTCCTCTCCTGCATTCTCACACTCTTAATTCCTTCTCTCATGCTCAATGATATCCACATTTGATACTACCTTCTAAGTGGCTCTAGCTCTCAAGTCTGTCTGCGTCTTTATCCCCTTGTAGCTGAGAATGTAACAGGCCTTAATCTCTTAGTACAACTCTTCCTCTCCAAGCCTTGAACCTCATAATCCTGTAATCCATCCTCCATACTATATTCACTATGAATTTTCTGGTAAAATGTAAATATGTTCAGATTGTTCTCCCATTGTAAATACTTTGTTGACGTAGCATTACCTGCTGTGTTTCCTTTCTATTTCCTAAGTCTTCTGGGATTATTTCTCCATTATTATATTTGTTCCTCAATTTCCAAGTTTTAAAATATCTCCAATTGTTCAAAGGATGAAAGCAATATAGGACTTGACCATCTATTTTCTCACTAACACAAAGACACAAATGTATTGACACTATCCATTAAACGTCATAAGAAATGTTCACAAACTGTGATGGTATATGACATCCACTATGGTGTTTGGCAGTAACCTCAGGGGTGATACAAAATATACTCTGCTCAAATGCAGAATCAGGAGCAATCACTTTCAACCAGAGTGTTCAGGACCATGAGGAGTTGATACTTGGGCTGGGCTTTGCAGATTGTGCAAACCATTGTGTAGAAAGAAGTGGCTGGATGCAGGGAGTAACTGCATTTGAGCAATTAACAAAAGAGAAGAATCAGAAAGAATCTAGATTCCAGTTTACATTACCAAGCAATTAGAAAGTAAAGGTGATATTTACAGAAAACGGAAGGCTTGATTACAAGCTGAGGTGAGGGTAAGGTGCTAAATATTATGAAGATGATAGCAATTTAAAAATAGATGCAAAGATCAGTCAGGAAAGTTGGAAAAGTAGCCCAGGTTAGTGATGAAGATGGAAATCATCTGCATAGAGGCAGAGATAACCCACATCTCAAGGATTATATGCAGCAATAAGAGGACCAGGAGTAAGAATTTAGTATATAATTAAGACCATGGGGTATGTATCTAGCCTCTCTAAGTCTTGATTTCCTCATTTGTGAAGTGCAAGTAATTGTATCATCCTTATTGTATTATGCATGATTCAAATGAAGTAAATGCATATAAACTGCTTATACAATTTATATTTACGCAATTTTAAATTGCTTTCAGTGTCTGGAACATGGTATGCACTCAACTAATGTCAGCTGTCATGATGATCATCATCATCATTATTATCATTATTATGACAATGTTAAATTCTTGAAGATATTCCCTTTTAGGGGCTTAGGGGAAAGGAGAAGGATGAAAAAATCCAAGATGAATCAAAGGGAATAAATATGAGGCTAGGAGGACAAAATCAAAAGTGTATATATTTGATACTACATGTTACCATGTCGGTGTCTGTGTCTTTTCCATTAGACTGGGAATAGTGAAGGGCACAGAGCCCAGAGACTAAACAGTGCTTATCTTTGTACACTTTACAGCATCAGGTCCTAAAGTCTTTATATGGAGCAAAGGTCCACAGTTTTCTGGATGTTGAATTGAATTAGAGGGACAGATTGTAAGATTGAAGATGACCCCACAAGTCACATGTTGCAAACAGGTCACATCAAAGATTATGGAGAAAGAAGTCATTGGATTGGAGATGTAAAAGTCATTGTTGAAATTGGGGAGAGAAGAATTTCTTGAGATGCATTCCAGGAAGCAATAAATCGAGGAGGAATGGGTTGAGGGATTAGGAGAAATTTGATAATGAATGAAAGAAGAAGAGGAATGGTTTAAGGGGAAAAGAAGGGTCAAGGACAGGTTGCTTTTAAATAAAGAATTGAGTGTGATTGTAGACCATATATGGAGCCAGTGGAGAAAGACAGAGCGAGGGAGAAAGAAGATAAGTAATAGAATAGGGTTAAAAGAGGTGGTTTGGGATTTGTATTTGTGACCTGAGTAGATACTGGGAAGAGCTCTCTGTGTAGAACTGGTGTAGGATAAGGACATGGAAGCACTTTGTCAATTTATTCTCCCCTTCACAAAGCTAAGAAGTATCTCTATCTGCTAGACTTATGCGTGGAACTCTGAAGGATAGTCCCTCATCAGTGGCAATGGTGGGGAGTCAATGATTGTGGCTGGATTAATGTGGTCCACTTTGAGAAGACTGAAGAATGAGTGCATGAAGCTAGGACACGAGGGGTGTGGAAAACCTTGAAAAGCAGCCTCACTGATTGACCCAAAGAGGATCTTAAGCATTATCTCTTCAAATGAATTTATTTTGCATGTAAATAAATGAGGACTAGAAATGGTGATGCAGGATGATTTTCAAATTTGCTTGATACAGAGCTCAGTGACTCTTAATGTGGGACCCCTGAGAAAGTAGATCCTTCACCTTCCACTACAGTCTTTGAATTGTAATTTGGCCCAGGCCCTCAGCATAGAAAATGCCTCTAGTGAGAACTTCTTCCCTCTGGACGGCCTAGGTGCTCTGAGAACCACATTGCTGCTGAGACGCAGAGGAGCAGGACAGAGTGGCTGAGACCCAGTGAATGTCCCTGGACATCAACATCCTATCTCACAGTGGTCAGGCTCCCAGAGTCATCAATTGACATCATGAGCTGGTAGATTACGTAAATGGTCTTTAAAACACAAAGATTTTTGAAAGAGTGACAACTAGGGTCATTGGCCCAATCCTATGTACAACTTTCTTATTCTTTCTCCTCAGTCTTTATTGAAGGAGTTGTCAGCATGGTCAGCATGATAGACAATTTAAATTTACTTCAAGTTTTCCAGAACTCATGGCAAGGTCCTCATTTCTCTGCCAAATCAAATGCAAATTTGTTCCCATTCTTGTCCACTAGACTTTGGCCAGACCAGACTATGCACTATTCTTAAATAGGCTCTCTGCTCTCCCACCTTTGCGGTCTGGCTCCTGGTGAGAATGCTTGTGTCTGTGACTGCCTCTCCTCCGCTAGATTAAGCAGCTCATGAATCTTGTGACACATGCTGAGCCAGGTATCCCTCAGGCCCAACTCTTGTTCCTCCTTTGCACAGTTTGTTCTTTTCTTTTTTTATTGTACAGTGCATGCAACACAATATCACATAAAGTATTTACAAGTCAAGGGTATTTGCAGGAAGCTAAAGGATCAAAAATGATTGTTCATGCCTGAAAGATGCAATAATGCCAAGAAAACTTGCTGTCTAAAGGTGATATTAATTATTTGTCCACAGCCAGCTAGTTCAGAGGAGACAGACAACTCCCTTACCCAGTGTTTCCTCTAGTCCACTTCCCCATGTGGAGAAGCCTCTCGGACTTGGGCTTGCAGGGAAGACACTGTCTTCTAAAGCAGGAATCAAGCTCGGAGGCTTTCAGGAGACACATAGCATATAAATGCACAAAGCAGGCAAATGAGACGAAGGGCTAAGCTGATTTTTCAACCTCCATGGAGGCCTAATTCACTGACAAAACAAGACACTTCCATTGAGGGTCCCAGACTAAAGGCCTACAGTTTACCATCCTTCCAGAAGGAAAGGTCCTCTGTGGTTATAGTTGGGGAAATGTTCTTGCTTCAGTTTCCTTGATTACATTCTCTTGGAGAGAAACAAGTAAGCTAAAATAACAGTGAAAAATTGGAATGCTGGAGACTGCCTCACACGCACACTTACAAAGGAAGCGTACACTATTGTGAGAAAGTGTAAAGGAGGGCCCGCAACAAGATGGTGGCTGCTGGCAACTCCATACCCTTATCTCAAAGACTCCTCTCTATGCTGAATCTTCTGATGCTGGTAAAGTACACAGGAGGGCAGTGTGTAGCAAAGTATTACCCTAGCTGGTGGCCATAGGGTAATGTCACCACCAAAGGAAGAATGAACGGAACTTTAATATTGTGAAGTTTTAGAGCACAGACTTTGAAGACAAAGGAAACAAATAAATTTAAGCATCTTAAACGGGGAATTCAATATAAGTAATTGTCTATACAGGTGAAAGGAGAGCTGAGAAGCCCAAATGTATGGCGAGTTACCTCAGAATTCGCATAGCAGAAAGAAACTACTATCCTTAGGTCTAGGAGGACAAAGGCAGGAAGCAGGTAATGTTCCCAAAGCCTAGGATATGGACCCCCCTACTGAGTCTTGGCAGAACTGCCTGTTGGAAGGATCATGGATGAAGCGGCCTTCTGGTAGGAATTGGAGGCACAGAGGAGATGCCTTCTAAAGTACAGGAAGAGAAAGATCCCAGTGTCTCACCAATTCCTGCCCTCTCATCTTCAGCCAATGCTTTCCTTTGGTCAATCTGTATGGTACCTGGAGGGCAGGGGTGCCTGGGAAATGTAGATAGTCACCTGCAGTTCAGAGCACTGCCACCCACTAGCTGGGTGGCCTAGGACAAGTCACTCAGCCTCTCCTAGCCTCAGTTTCCTCATCTGTAAAACTGAGACAATGCCTGTCTTTGCCTATAGAACTTACATAATCATGGTCATGCCTAGATTGAAATAGCAGCAAAGGACAATGGATGCACAGCCCGAGACTATGTTACGGTAAAGAAAAAAGTTGCAATCCTGGATTCCCTTGCTGGGAACCCACGCCACAATCTTTCCTCTGCCTTAATATTGCTCACCACCCCTCACTGGTTATTATTCCTGAGGGCCACATGAGTGACACATGGGTCACATGGATATTTGCCGTTTATAATCAATTTCACTTCATTAACTCATAGGCTTTCACTGTGGGCTGAACAGGACGTGTGTTGCTCTCTGTTCTTTATCGCTGAGGTGCAGAGGTTGAAAGAGCTTGAGGAATTTATCAAACAAACCCTAATAAGAAATGATGGGGCTGAGAGTTAAACTGGTCACGTCTCCCTCCAAATCTAGTGTTCCACCCTCCACATAGAGCTGTCCCTCAACCAAAACTTGGGTCAACCAAATCTCTGCTCTCTCTCTCTACATATTTTTTTCTGTAGGAAGATTAGCCCTGAGGTAACATTTGTTGCCAATCTTCCTTTGTTTGCTTGAGGAAGTTTTACCCTAAGCTAACATAAGTTCCAATCTTCCTCTATTTTGTATGTGTTTTGCCACCAAAACATGGGTGATGAGTGATGTAAGTCTGCGCCTGTGATCTGAACCCACGAACCCGGGCCGCCTTAGCAGAGCATGCTGAGCTTAATGACTAGGCCACAGGACTGCTCCTCTGCTCTATATTTTAATAATAGAATTTAAAAAACAGCAGAAATTAGAGGACAGACTGGCATGAACAAAAATGTTAAATGACATTTGTCTCTCCTTTCTAGACATAAGAAAAATTGGAAAAAACACTGACTCAGCTGAGAAGAAACCTAGTGTGTCTAGTACAATAGTTTGCAGGGTCTGCATCTCAAGCCCTGGTACCTCAAAGCCTTGGGGCCAAGGAGTGACACCCGCTCTCATTAGTGTCCTCACACCCATCGGCACATATTTATCAGTAGACAGCAAATGTGTAACTGCTATTACCTGAGAGGCTAAAGGTACTTTTCATGTTAAGAAAAGGTATAATAAGCCAAAAAGAAGGAAAATCATACTTACCAGTGGTTACCTGAGGAGAAGAGAAGTGAAAGGCACTGTCTCACTCTTCTAGTGTTTGAATTTTTTTTTTTTTTGAGGAAGATTAGCCCTGAGCTAACTGCTGCCAATCCTCCTCTTTTTGCTGAAGAAGACCGGCCCTGAGCTAACATCCATGCCCATCAACCTCTACCTTATATGTGGTATGCCTGCTACAGCATGACTTGGAAAGTGGTCCATAGGTCCATACCTGGGATACAAACAAGCGAACCCTGGGCTGCTGAAGCAAAATGTGTGAACTTAACCACTGTGCCACCGGGCTGGCCCCCTATTGTTTGAATTTTCACCACAAACATGCGTAACTCTTATAAAATTTTTAAAGTACAGAAATCCTCCTCAAAACTCATTTTGTGAGTGGGGATGGGGCCACTGCCATAGCCCAATCTTCAATCCCCAGTTTCTAAATTAGCAGACAAGAAAAAGTGGCTTTTGATCCCAAAGAATCTCTTACAAAATAGTGCTATTGATTTAGAAATGAACTTCCAGTCTTTGAAGGAGGGGGGTCTAAACTGTGGAGGGCTGTTCCCACGTGGAGACGCAGATCCTCACCAGCGACCTCAGAGTCTGAGGAGTCCAGCCCTGCGCCTGGGCTGAGAGCTGGTTATAATTCTCTACAACGTCCGCCTCGCCCTCTCTCTTTTATCCTAAGACAGAGTAAGACTCTCTGCTCAGTCAATACCCATGCCACCCCACACTCACTTCCTTCCCATTTAAAAATACCTGCTTTGTCTCAAAGCTTGAGCTCTAGAGGAAAGTTAGATTTTAAAATGATGAAGTGTCTACGACTACGAATTCCTTTTAAATGCGCTATCTAAACTCACGTTCAGCATGAATTACCATCTTCTGCATTTCCACAGCCCTGTGCTTGAACCTTTATCATGACACCAAAATCCACTCCCTATATTTTATTTCACTGTGTGTCCGTCTGCCTTTCTCTACATGGGAGCTCCTTGACAGACAGACCAGCATTGGCCCCTCTTTGTATCTCACCCCCTTCCACCCACCTACCTACACCTAAGCACATGGTACTTGTTTCTATCTATAATAGGTTCTGCTTGCTTACAGAATCCAATAGGTTCACCAGGATCCTGAATATACACTCCTTGAACTAACACACTCTGGAACCTCGCCATATCCCTCATAACTGCACACACAATGCAGCAGTCAGGCAACAACATGGTGACTTCAGCTCCCAATTAAATACTCTATCCACCAATAAAACCCTCTGATTGGATTCCTTAACATTTAAGCCTAATAATTAAAAATAAAAAGCAAGTAGTTGACCCTGTACACTTTGAATCTATATCATTGGAAATCATCTGATCCCTGGACTTCCTTGAATGTTCATGAGCCAAGAGTAACCAGAGACCTTAAATTTATCTTCTTAAGACCTTCATTTGTTTAGGGAGTGCCAGCCACAAGGAAGATATGCCTGTCAATCAAATAAATCATCTCAGCATTCTCTTTCTCTGATGAAGAAAAATGAGACATCCTCTTAACTCATGAATTTGGCAATTTTCAGACAATGATGAAGTGTAAGCTGAGTTTCACCCTATTTATAGCACCCATTATGGCCAAGGGGCATCAGGTCAGGCGCTCTGCAATGTAGCCCATTTTTCCTCCATTTTCTTACTGCCTAAAAGACAATCTGTTTTATCTCTATTTCGGCCAAATGTGTGCAGTCTCAGGGTGTGACCCAGCCTGAGTTGACACCTAGACTCTGAATATGTCCAAGGCTGGACTAATGAGCTTCTCCAGTGGGTCTCAGGCTCTCCCAGGACTTTAGAAAGAAGGCAGAAAGCTTAGAAGTACCACACTGGGGACAAGTCAGCTCCAAGCTACATGCCCTAAGACTGCTTCCAAAAGGAGGCAGATCTTCCCCACCTATATCCACAACCAGGTCTGAGCCAGCCCTGGACAAGCTCCTGGAGCCTAGAGGGCATCAGGATAACTGTATGCTCATGTCAAAATCTACTTCAGCCTTTAGGTTTGTCACTGACTCCTGGGTGAGTGGGCTTTGTCTGTGTGGTAAGAGACACTGGAGTGAGATATCAGGAAACATGTCATATTGCCATCACTGTAATATTACAGGAATTGCAGCCACTGCTTCCTTCTGCTAATGGCTGGAATCTTTATAAAGTGAACGAACATGTCCCTCCATCTAGTCTCAGCGTGCTGTGAAGCCTGTCAAGCATGAGAATCCATTTCCTTTTCCTCATGTTGCTCTTCTTTTTCTTGATGCCTGTTCCAGGTAAAATGGGCAGGGAAATGAGAGGATTGAAAGAATTGAGAAATTCCAATTCAGAGTCAGTCCCTCTCTAATCTTCATGGAACTTTAGACCAAATAGACTTGTTGTATGAGAAATAGACAACATTGTTTGCTTCTTTTCTGACAAGGATCATCAGGAACCTCAAAGCAGGTTTCACAGTCCTTTCTGATCTACTCTGAAGAGTCTAAATGGCTCACAGAAACCACCTATTTTGGGGAATACTCTCATACTTGTTAAGGAGACATGAACAAAGTGATGTAAAAACTTTAATGCCAACAGGAAATATTGATTTAATCTGAGAACAGAGCAACAGACTTCCACACTATTAGCTTAGTTGTTCCTAAACTTCCTTGTGTGTTCTGTTTCTTTATTGCAGGAAATGGAGGAATCATAAATGCATTACAAAAATCCCATTGGAAAATAAGAAACGGCCAGTGTGCTGTGCTTGGCTGCCTTCCAAAGGAGGAACAGATAGGCTGCTGCTCTGTGAGTGGCTGAGAAAAGGAATAAAAAATCCAGAAACACCACGAGAATCTTTGAAAGTGTGAAAATGCCCCCTTGAAGTTTTGAAGTAGCAAAATCAAATTAAATCCTCTCTTTTCAAAAAAAATTGGGGGGCCGGATCCATGGCCGAGTGGTTAAGTCCACGTGCTCCACTGCTGCGGCCCAGGGTTCGGATCCTGGGCGCAGACATGATACCACTCCTCAGTCCACGTTGAGGCGGCGTCCCACATCCCGCAACTAGAAGGACCTGCAACTAAGATATACAACTGTGTACAAGGGGGGTTTGGGGAGATAAAGCAGAAAAAAAAATAAAAAAAGATTGGCAACAGTTGTTAGCCCAGGTGCCAATCTTTAAAAAAAAAAAAAAAATTGGAGGCTTAAGTCGTTTTTGTTCTTGTTTTAAATCCTGGTTATTGCACTAGATGTTACCAAACGGGCCACTTAGAAAGTGTTAAAGATTCACCTTTATTTGAAATAAAAAAGTATAATCTTTAGAGCAATCCACAAGGACCCTAAACTGATTTTCTGAGGGTGATCAGGTTTTATTCCTCTGTTGTAAAATTTACATCCAGTGACACTGGGCTCCCTGTTCTTCCTCAAATAATCCTTTTGCTGTACAGTTGAGGAAATAATTGCCTCCAAATTTGATGACAGCATAAACCCACAGCTTTAGTACCCAAAGCAATCTAAGCAGAATAAACATAAAGAAAGCCACACTAAGCACATTATCATCAAATTATTTCATCCAGTGATAGAGAGAAAATCTTAAAAGCAACCTAAGAGAAAAGACACATTAATTGCAGAGGAGTGAAAATAATTACAGCAAACTTTTCGCCAGAATCTATACAAGCCAGGATAAAATAGAGGAATAGTTGCAAATATTATAAAAGAAAAAATGTCAACCTAGAATTCCATACCAGCAAAAACATACTTCAGCAATAAATGTAAGTGTGTCCTGGGTGATAGCGACATGTCAATTCAGGTTCATCAATTGTAACAAGTGTCCCATCTGGTGAGGATGTTGATAATAGGGGGACTGTGCATGGGTGGGGTTGGGGGTATATGGAAATCTATATAACTTTCATTCCATTTTGTTGTGAAACTGAAACTGCTCTAAAAAATAGTCTATTCTTTTAAGAAAATGAGGTAAAAACTTTTTAAAAAGCTAAGAAAATTCTTCTCCAGAAAATCTTAACTATAAGCACAAATAAATAAGAATTTCTCCAGGCAGAAGGAAAATGCTACCAACGAAAATTTGGATCTACACGATGGAATGGATGTGCTGCTAAGATTCTGAACACTATTTCCTAAAGGGAGAGAGCCAAAAAATAAACCCAAGAATATACAATCAACTGATGTGCACCAAGGGTACCAAGAATACGCTATGGGAAAAAATGGTCTCTTCAACAAATGGTGTTGAGAAAACTGGATCTCCACATTCTGAAGAATGAAATCGGAATTATCTCAGACCACACACAAAAATCAACTCAAGAAGGACTGAAGACTTATACATAAGAACAGAAACCATAAAACTCCCAGAAGAAAACACAGGAGAAAAGCTCTTTGACTTTGGTCTTGACAATGACGTTTTTGGATTTGATGCCAACAGCACAATCAACAAAATCAAAGATAAACAAGTGGGACTCCCTCGGATGGGGACATTTCTGCACAGCAAAGGACAAAGTGAAAAGGTCAATCTCCTTTAATGCTCCAATTATCTCCCAAGACTGAGAGGATGACAGTAGCATCCACAGAGGGTGCCCTTTGACAGAGCAGTAGTCTGGCCTTGGGGTTGTAGGAGAAGGTCTGGGGACGGTCTCTGAACAACCTGGTGAATGTGTGGGGTAGAGGGAACATGGGCTTTGAAAAAAGACTGATTTTGTCCCAAGTTACATCTCTGCCCCTTGGTGGCTTGTGGTTTTGCACATGACCTGTAGCCTGTCTAGGCCCCAGGATCATCTTCTGTAAAATTGGATAACACCTGCCTGGCCAGTTTGTTTATGAGAATTAAATTAGATAACTTGGACAAATGTGGGCATAAGTAGTGCCAGCTACTGAAGCACTTACATATAAAACTTTTTTCTTTAAAAGTATTTTATTATATATAAAATGTAATACGGATATTAGATATACAGGGATAACATATGCTTACAAATCACACAAAATATTTTCAATGTCATGATTTTAATAGGATAAAGAATAATACTTCACAAATGGGATATCTTGAGGGATCATAAAATTTTTCTAGCCAAATTTTCTGGAAATTCATTTTAGATTATCAAAATGTATACTTTAAACAACTTCATTTTTTATTTTGAGAAGACTCTGCTCATGCAACTGTTATAGCAGTCGAGTGTTTTGTAAACTACGACAACATTGGGATAAATTATTCTGGAATATATATTGTGTTACTTCCAGAGCTGGTGATTCTCTTTTTATTTTTAAACTTTTCATTGAAGTCTATAGACCTGATGATTCTTGTGAGATAATTTTTATAAAAAGAATTAATTCTTTATAAGAATCAGTTTTGGGTAAGTTTGAATTTAATTTTAAATGTAATTTTATAGAATGGGATTTTGATATTTCTTCTGACATTTCCAGTAACTTGTGTAGGCACACAAGAAATTGAAAATGGTTTCACAATTTGTATTTATTTTTTTCTGAGGAAGACTAGCCCTGAGCTAAGGTCTGCTGACAATCTTCTTCTTTTTTGCTGAGGAAAACTGGCCCTGAGCTAACATCTGTGCCCATCTTCCTCTGCTTTATATGTGGAACGCCTACCACAGCATGGCTTGACAACCAGTGTGTAGGTCTGCACCTGGGGTTCTAACTGGCAAACGCTGGGCCGCAAAGCTGCAATTCTGCTCCATGGGGCAGGCCCTGATTTGTATTTAATTAAGAACTCCTGTGTATGCATTCTACTGCTGTGTCTTCAATAACAGGGGGGAATTAATTCAAAACTTGTCTTCCTCATAGTTCATTGATTCATCTGAAGCTTCATATAAAAATAGTGCTCTTCTCTGTTGAATGTGACTATCTTCATAGTTTTCATTTCTATTTCTAAGCCTGATAATTCCTTATAGAATTCTAAACTCTTGGAAGATGTTTAAAACTCCCTGGTATGCTTTCTTGCAATGTCCACGTGCACATTCTTATTTTTCAATAATTTACTGAAGACTGTTGGCCACCTGAGTGCCCACAACTTCTGTCCAGGTGCACCAGACCGGGAGTTACTGTCTGTGCAGATGTGCCGGGAATGGCTCTGAGGATGGATGGGCACAGAGGTGTCTGTGTTACCTTCAGGCAGAAACCACACTTTCCCTCTGTGATATTGCCACTGCTGCTGCAGCTAACAATGTCACTGCCAATCTGGGTCCCACTCCACCCGCTCAGCCTGGCAATGCGTGAGCTGCTCTGGGCAGCAGTGCCAACTGTTCCCACACACACAGCCCTTGGCATCCGTAGGCTGAGCCCACATAGCCTGAGCATATCTGCCCTGCCCAGGTGCAGGCTCCATTGTCCCACTGACCTTCACTCACGAAACATGAGTTCAACGAAAAACTAGTGAGAATGTCAGTGGTGGCAGCAGAGCATTAAACCAAGCACAGGGCCCTTCTGGGAGCAGGTCCCTGTGTGACTGTCACAACCCGTGAAGCTGGTGCTGGCCATAAGAGATGGGAACCAGTCAAAACTGCTTTTGTTCATCACCATTGAGCATCCCATGCTGAGAAACCTCATTTTGTAAAGTTATGGATGTAAAGATTTCACTGTTGAAAAGCATATCTCTAGCAATGAGACACCATGCTCTTTTCTAAGAATTGAGCCACTTTGCCACAGAGACCCTGCCTCAGTTTCCTACTCAGTTACAGGTAAAAGGGGTTTAGGGACACAGCATTGATCTCCCTTTGAAGACAGGACCAGGAGTCTACCTCTGAGCCCAGGCTTGATGGTAACCATTTTATACACAGCTTTGTTTTGCTTTGAGCCTGTGAAAACTACTAATTCATTTAGATTTTACATAAATTCCACCCTTCCCTGAATCCCATAATAACTCCATCTCTGGCTTTTGGGGAGGCATCCCATGCTTTCACTGGTGGTCTCCTTGATGAAGCAAAATAACCCCATTTTCGACTGATAAAGCTGCTGCTAGGATTTGTATCCAGGATGAACATAGCCACAAAGGTTTCAAGCTTAGACCATGCTGATGGAAAAGAAGGAGCTGCAATCACACAAATTCTTCATGGGAACACTCAGCCCAATGTCCTTAGACAACCGTGCTGATGCCAGCTACTCCTTCTGGCAGTTGTCCCCAGTGACCCAAGGGTAATACATTTCACAGTGATTTTCGGATTTCTGGCAAATTTTGCCATCTCATCTAACAGGACCTTCACAAATGCACTTGGAACTGGGCAGGGCAAAAAGTATAGAGAAAAAATGCTATTATCCAAAGAAAATGAAAACTCTACCTCAAAAAGATAATGTTCCTTGCAGCATTATTCAAAGCAGCCAAGATATGGAAACAATCTAATTGTTTATCAATGGATGAATGGATAAAGAAGACCTGATACATATACACAATGGAATACCATGCAGCCATAAAAAAGAAGGAAATCTTGCCATTTGTGACAACATGGATGGACCTTGAGGGCATTATTCTAAGTGAAAGTCATACACAGAACAACAAATATTGTATTTTCTCACTTCTATGTGGAATATGAAACAAAAACAAAAATCAGAAACTGAACTCATAGATAGAGAGACCAGATTGATGGTTGCTAGAAGGTAGGGGATGGGAGAAATGGCTTAAGGGAGTCAAAAGCTACGAACTTCTAGCTACAAAATAAATAAATCATGGGTACACAAGGTACATATAATGTAGCATGGTGAGTGTAGTTAATACTACTGAAATGTATATTTGTTTCATTTTGTTTTGCTGAGGAAGATTCAATCTTCCTCTAGTTTTTAGTATATGGACCACCAGGACAATTGCTAACAGAGCAATTTAGTTCCATGGCAGGGAACCGAACCAGGGTGCTGAAGTGGAGGGCACTACACTTAACAACAAGGCCACTGGGGCTGGCCCTGAATTGCCTATTTGAAAGTTACTAATTGTAAGTTTATATATATATTTTAAAGTAAGTCTTAAAAGCTCTCATCACAGAGCAAGCCCCAGGTGCCTAGCGGTTAACTCCAGCACGCTCTGCTTCGGCAGCCTGGGAGCAGCTCCTAGGTGCAGACCGACGTCACTTGTCTCTCAGTGGCCATGGTGTGGTGGCGGCTCAAATACGAAAAGAAGATTGCAATGCATGTTGAAAAAAGAAATTCTCATCACACAAAAAAACTTGCAACTATGTGGTGACGGCTGTTAACTACACACTGTGGTGGTCATTTCACAACATATACAAATATTGCATCACCCTGTTGTACACATGAAACTAACAGAACTTTTCACGTCAATTACAGCAATAAAGAATGCTATTGTTGATTCTCTGGAGTTGGAAAATGATTGCAGGAAAATTCACTCTTATTCTATGGGTGAAGTTTTAAATGACAATGTATTGCTTCTATAACAATAATTTTAACCAATAAGAGTTGAGATTGATATCAAACATAGAAAAGAATGGAAACCACTAACTTTAACTTAATCAGAGCACTTTGCCAAAGTGTGGCATTTTTTTAAGCACGCTTACTCAAAAACAAAAAGAGACATAACAACCTAACAGTGTGTGAATCTAGACTGAAAACGAACTAGGAATAAAATCAACAGCTATAAAGCACGCTCTTGGAACAATTGGGGGAAGGTGAATATTGACAAGATACTAAATGATACTAAGAAATCATGATCATTTTATAATATATGGAAATGGTCTTGTGATTTATGTGGGGCTTTTTCTTTATTCTTAAGAGATGCACGCAAAGATCATTAGGGTGAAGTGCCATGATGTTTTCCTCTTCCTTTAAAAGATGAACGAAATATAGCAAATATATATATATAAGTATATATATATATTTAAAAGAGTTTAATTTAGGAGGAGCATATACAGTTGGCTTCATGTATCTGTGGATGCAGAACCCTGGATATGGAGGGCCGACTAAAGGACTCAAGCACCCATGGATTTGGGTAACCGTGGAAGGTTCTGGAACCAATCCCCTAGGATACTGAGGGATGACAGTTTAGGTTTTCTTTCACATTCAGTTTTTCCCTATGCTTACTCCCCCTGGAAGAAACAGTTTTAGGGTCAGGATTGATGAACAAAATCCTCAATGCAACCTGCTTAGCACACAGGGAAACAAAGTCACAGCAAGGGACGTAACCCACTGGTGACCACACCTGGAGCCTTGGATGGGAACTCTGTTAGAACTTCCACAGCCCCTGGCTCAGCCCTCGTCTGCACGCCCCATCAGAAACTGCTTCTTGTGGAGAGTCATTGCCGGGGTTGCTACACAAGAGCACCAAAAGTAGCCTTTAGGAACATCTCTGCCCTGTTGCAAACCATGGTTCATGAAAATACGACATTTTAACTGAAGAGGTAAAGTGGACCATGACTAATTCTCCTTCTTTCTCCAGTGTCGTATTATAGCACTCATCAAACTGACTCTGGATTATAGGTTTTCTCCTATAAAGTTGGTCAATAAGCAAATACGTTATCTATAGATAATTATAGTATGTATATAAATAGGTGTTTGTCTGTCTCAACCATCATTTAGAGCTAAAGAGGAAGGAACCAAGATGAACGCAATTTATTATCGCTCCAAAAGTCCTCCTGCAGTGAGTTCTGGTCAGAGGACTCTGTCCATTCCCAGGGACCACTGTTTGCACTGCTGGGTCTACCTGTAGGGAGGCTGGGTGTGAGCAAGCCCTGCTTCATCCTTGGGAGCTGAATAGGTCCGGGGGTGATAGAATTAGATAAACTAGTTCCTAGTTTGGCCTGAGACTGACCTCAGACTCAGGAAAAGCAAAGTTAGTAGACTGAAAATTCCACAGAACAGGCAAATGAGTTCCAGGAAGTTTGTTCTCACATGGACGAAGGCCTGGCCCATCACCCCACCGTGCCCCACCTGAACTGAGCAAGACTGGAAGAAATTCTGGTCCCCAAAGCAGGAGAGGTTTATCTAGGATTTTCCATGTCCTAATTTGCATGAGGGTGACTAGGTGTACTTTGTGCTCTCAAGGCCATTCCCACAACATACCAGGTAAGACATTCAGCTTAGTTACTGTAATTACCAAAGGCGCTGCCAATACCAAATTCTACCGGTAACCTGGAACCTTTATAAGGTGCAAGGCTCAGCTTCCTCTCCAGTCTCAGCTTGCTGTTAAGCTCACCAGCCATCAGCATGAGGATCCTTCATCTCCTCCTTGTGTTCCTCTTTGTCTTCCTGTTGCCTGTTCTAGGTAAGGTGGGCCAGGGGAACAGAGGGCTGAACAAATGGAAAGAATAGGAGAGAGTCTCTCTTCTTTCTCTCTCCTTCTCTTTCTCTGCTTCTCCCTCTCTCTTCCTCTTTCTTTCCTTCTCTCTCCCTCCACATCTCTCTCTCCCTCTCCATCTTCTCTCTTTTACACACATTATTATACCAAATAGATGGTATGGATCGCTTGTGGGAACCAGGCACCATGTCCTTCATCGTGGAAGGACTTTAAGAACCTCACTGCACAGTTCACAACATTTTCTCAGCCAATCTGAAGGAGGCAGACAGCTGGTAAATCTCCTCTCCTCGCTGCTTGTCATACCAGACCTGCTGCATAACAGAGGACGCCTCTTGTCAGTTGACTTTTCTTTTTTCATAAAAGCAAGACATTTAATTTTGTCTGAGGACAGAAGTACAGAATGTCGCGTTCTACATCTTTATAATTAAAGGATGGAGGCTCTGGCTAATGGAGAATCCCAGAGAATAAGGAAGCCCAGCCTGCTGTTTGGGATCTGCCCTTGGGGAGCCCCCTGTGCCTCTGTCTCTGCAGCTCCAAGGTCCTCGAGGGCACGCCCCTCAGAGCCCCACTCTCAGTTCACAGATGGGAGGCAGTCCAGCCAAAGAAGTTTTTACAGTTAGAAGCCTAAGTTTTATTTTACCCTTGGCATTATGTAAATAGTATAAAAGGAATGAAGGAAGGAAGTATAGAGGAAAAGAGAGATGGAGAGAGGGATGAAGGGATGGAGAGAGAGACAAAATGTGAGGTTGGGACCTGAGGGAACTATTCATTACATTATATTGAAAACTACCTTTTTTATTAATTTTGTTTACACCTATATTCCAACAATTAGAGCAGTAGCAGTTAAAGAGGGAAGGAGGAGCGAAAATGAGTTAGGAAGGCAGGAATACAAGGAAGATGAGAAGGCAGAAATGAAGGAAGGAAGCAATGAAGTGGGGAGAAGAACATGTGAGACCCAGACCACATCTGAGATAATTCTCAGATATTAAAAACACTGTTAGAAAAGGTTGTTTTAACCATTAATTTCCATCGTAAGTTACTTAGAGATTAAGTTCTCATTAAACAATTCCTACCTTTTAATCTGCATTTTATTCTCCCATCTCAGCTGAGACACTTAATCCACTAAATGACTTGGGAAACAGAAGACTACAAACAGACACTGGCTGGCTGTCTTTGGTTCTGAAACCTCTGGTCTGTGTGAGAACCGACTTCCCACACCCTGGAGGGATTCTCTCCATGGGGGGAGCCGAACTCGCACAGAGCCCTCCGCAGACCCCAGGCTCTGGGCCGCGCAGCGCAGCGTTCTGGTTCTAGAAACGCGAGGCCCGGCTGGAACCTCCGCGCTGCCAGCCTCTGTCTGGAAACAGCACGTCAGCCTGCGGGACAGAACAGCCGCAGCCTTGGGAAGGGAAGCCCTGAGGATCTGCTCAGGGGACGCAGTGTGACTTTCTGCCTCAGTGCTTTGGTTTCTCACATTCTTTTGTCTTTCTCGCTTTCCTTTTAGGTTTTACTGAAAGCATGAAATATCTTGTTAGTTGCATCAGGAGTAAAGGCATATGTTTGCCCATTAGGTGCCTTCCAGGGATGAGAGACATCGGCACCTGTGGCTTGCGCAGGACAAAATGCTGTAAAAGAAAGTAATACGAAACGGGAGAAACTGCTGTGACTGATGTGGAGTCAGAAACTGCTCGCTTGGCAAAGACATGTGAAATTTAAAGCAGATTAAATGGTTTTGTACAAAGATGAAATATCTTGCCTCCTGGTCACTGTGGTTGTTGTGTGATGTTTGATCAGGCAGGCTGATCTCCAAACTCCTTGAGGATCCCCTTTAAGCTCCCCATACTGACCACCAGGGCCACCACGTGGGACCCTCCTGTGCTCTTCAGGGCGATGGTCACCTGGCCTCCCCCAGTCACTGCCTGTGCTGTCCTGTCAGCTGTGCCTTGTTCTTCCCGCCCTCACCCGCCCCACCATCCCTCAGACGTGCCCTTGTTCATCCAGTCCCCACTAGACCACCACCGCCTTCCTTCCGGAAACCATGGCTGATCCGCACAGGAAGCAGCCCCTCCTCCTCCATGTTCCCCACTTCCTCACTTCCTGTGGTTTGGGCTTCTTCCTCAGTCCTGCCTTGTGCACATGGGGGTTAAATTCTCACTCTCTGTAGGGCTGTAGGATCTCTATGAGAGTGGACTTTGTCTTATTCATTCATGTGCTGGTCACTGAGCAGAGACATTACTTCGTAAATTACCATCAGTTGGATGACCAAGCTGAGTGGGATAAAGTATTTCTCTCCATGTGGACATCACACAATTCAAGTAGGGGCTGGGGGGAAACAAGTCCTTGTTGAAAGCATGATTAAATGAAGATAGTATAGCATGCAACACAGGGAGAGGGGACTGAACACCGAAGGAAAGACACCGTAGGTGGCCAGGGAACGATGGGGATGATGCCCTTGCCCTGTGGTCTCTTTTTGGGAGGGTTTGTTAGTTAGTTCAGCTGATGTAGCCTGTTTATATAAGCAGCTCTCTGTCTCTTTACATTAACTCTTCACTTGATGTAGCTATAATTTACCTCTTGGTAAGTGCTCTTCAGCTCCAAAATAATCCCTCGGCTTTCTGAGAGACATTAAACTGAAAAGAGAAATCAGATCTTGTTCAAATAAAAACAACTCTCTCCAGGTAGAGACAGCTGATAACGAAGCCAGGACTAGAGTGAGGAGATTGCATCTCTTGCTGTGTGTGCAAAACTTACGAGGCTGCCAAAACATTCTGCAATCAAGATAAAAAATATAATGTAGTATTTTTTAAATTAAGTTTAATGCAGAAAAACCCATAGGTGAGAAAACATCAACCTTTGAAACAAGGACAGGATATGATCCTGTACTTTACAACTCCAATCCACTGGCCTCACTCTAACCTCAGCCCTGTCTTGATTTAATCATTTGTTTTCAATAATTTGTGACATTTTTATTTATGATAGTTGTGTCTCTCTCTTGGTGTCTATAAGTACACGTCTTTGATTGTATAGATGAACTGAAGCTTAAAAACAGAGTAAATGTGTTACTGAGTGACGGTAACAATGTCACTCATTCCTGTGTTTTAGGCAGATGGCACAATTCCTTTACCTAAGAAATAAATTTTACTTGTCCTCTTTTATTTAAAAAAAAACCATGTTAATGGCTATTTTGGTCTAGAAAGGCAAGATACATGCGTTCATCTTAAAACAGAGATGAAAGCAAGTAAGCGGTTAAGTAGCTCTAGGTTTCTAAACATAAAATGATTTTTTGGTTTTCCACCTGGAATCAGGGGCGGGATTGCCTAAAGCTGCAGAGATTAAAAATGGAAGGAGTTTTTGGTTCCAAAAGGAACGTGCGTCTATCATATGACAAGACGTGGCCTGGAGAGATGAACAACTAATAACGGCGGGAAAGCTTTCGCAAGAGTGTGCTGGCCTAAACAAATAAAACAGCCAGTTATTTCACCAGCAAAATGGATTTATTTGGGAACAGCAGAAGAATGCAGTGTGGGATAAGCAAGCTATAGCAAAAGCCAACAGCAAGAAGAGCAAACACAGGAGATACATGTTACTTTGTAGAAAAAAAGAAGGAAGTTCAGAGGGGTTGTTTGAACAAAAGTCCGTTGGTGGAAAGCGGGAGTTCAGGCTAGTGATGGTTCTCAATGGCTGAGTTGCTGGCGTGGACCATTTCTTGCTGGAGTGCAATGCACTTCTCCTCTTGTTGGGGTCTGTATCTGACAGTCTTTCCTGTAATTGAGGTTGAGCAATAATGTGTGCAAGCTCCTCCTTTTGGTCCTCTAGCCTCGTTTTCTTTTTTCTTGAGGTCACATTGGTTTGCAACATTACATACATCTCAGTTGTCCATCATTATATTTCGACTCCTGTGTAGACTGTATCATGATCACCACCGAAAGTCTAGTTCTTATCCTCCGATCTTATTTTAAATGAGACTTTCTTTATTCTGTTTCACAAGTACATTCTGATTTCCAATTTTATTTTTTAACATTTCTTTCTAGTAGCCACATCATCACTTTCAAATTTTCACAGAATCTTGTTTCACTCACTGCCTTTGTGATTGTGAAATTTTGGGAAATGGGGGCGAGCCCCAGTCATGCTTAGCTCAGCACTGTGAAGCAAGAGAGCGGTTGCCACGGGAAGTGAGGTGGAACTGGCCAGAAAAGGTTATGGAAAAGCTGGAAGTAAGCATTTGGACAAAATGTTGGGAGCAGAAGCACCAACTGGGCTTCCTGAGAAACATTTGAATATTTGAAAGAATTTATAAGGGATGGGAGGTGGAGTTGTTTAATTTGGATATTAAAAACAAAAACAGGATAACCTAGAATGTGGGGCGTTGGCAGACTGCCTCCCAACCAAGTCAACAAGCATCTTACTCTGACTCTTTAAATCTGCTGACTTATCACTTCAAAGCAGAAAATCACTCCTACCCCATTGTGCTGAAGTATTATGTGGAAAACAAAAACGGTGAGTCTATGAAATACTGCAGCTACTTCATTATTTTTTATTGAGTTCACCTGGATAACTCCAGCAAAACTAGCATGTGATATTTTTTCCAACTCTTTCTCAACCAAATGAGGAGACTCTCCAAGGAACAGGGTCCCTCTGTGATAAGTCTAGGTATAGTTTTCTTTGTCTGTATCCTGTTGGTGTTTTGCAGAGCTATTTGAGTAAATGGATCAATATCTGTCTTTGGTTTTAGAACATCAGCTATTATCCCTTCAAGAACTACTGCCGTCTGTCCTCTGTCTCTTCTCCTCCTGGGAAAATAATTGCATACATATGACACCTCTTCACCATGGTCTCATGTGTATTTTATGCTATTTTATATTGTTTTATTTATCTGTGCTTTGATCTAGAAATTTGCCATTGATTTGTATTCTAATCCTCAAAGCTCCTCCTTCTATAGCCAAACTGCTGTTAACCCTATCCACGGGAAGTCGTTTATAAAGATTTTATTTATTTTTTATTTTTCCTTCTTTTCCCCAAAGCTCCCCAGTATATAGTTGTATATTTTAGTTGTGGGTCCTTCTAGTTGTGTCATGTGGGACACTGCCTCAGCATGGTTTGATGAGCAGCGTTAGCTCCACACCCAGGATCCGAACTGGCAAAACCCTGGGCTGCTGAAGCAGAGCACACGGACTTAACCACTCGGCCATGATGCCCACCCTATCCACTGTAATTTTTACTTCAGATATTGTATTTTAAGTTCCGAAATTACCATTTGATATGTTTTAATCATTCAAGAGGAGCTATACAAAAATGGATGTTATCAGCTATTTTGCAGATCTCCCAGTCCTCTTGGGATTACAGGATTTTTCACTGTAACACTTTCCCGTTAATGAATCTCAGATGGAGGAGTAGTTGCTTTAAAGACAATAATTTCAAGTGAAGCACTTGATCAAAGAAGGATAGTGACAAACTACTGAAGAAATACAAAAAGATGTAACTACCGGACAATTCGGGGGTGGTGGCACATCAAGGACCCTTAGCACTTCTTTAAAAAGAGACCTGTGATATAAGCTTAAGTGTGGTTTTCTTATTTTTGCTCTCACAGCTCGACAACTTAGAGAAAGCATATATCACTTTTTATTAGTGCTAAATCACTAGGGTGGAAGATTTAGTGAGTAAAAATACAGGACACACAGTTAAATGTGAATTTCTGATAAACAATCACTAACGTTTTGGTATATATATCCCATACAATATTTGTGACATATATATTCTAAAAGGTTATTGATGGTTTATCTCAAATTCAAATTTACCTAGAGATTCTGTATGTTACCTGACAACCCTATAAATCATTGAAATGTTTCTCCTTAAAGACAATATTTTGACCACACAACATAAAGTTTGTCATGGTAACACAAGTACACATACACACACACACATATATATATTATACATATATATGTATATGTTATATGGATTGCATTTTTTCATGAGCTGATAATTCTCAGCACTCAAAAGAATTAAAATACAAAAGCCAATAACATAAATACATAGAATAATAGGTGTCCCACATGAATGTAAAGGGGTATGAAGAGGAAGGAAGCGGAAGGAGAAAGAATGAGAAAGCAAAAAGGATTCCTAGGGATTGTGTTAGAGGGTAATGGCATCAGGGGAGAGGGGCAGTGGTGACCTACAGGGGGCAGGAAAAGGGGTGCTTTCACAGGGCTCTTAGTTATCAGGAACAGAGAGAATATAAGACAAATGTGGGTTCTATCCAAGCTAGAACGGATTATGTCATTGTGTGTGTGACAATAAGAGGACCAGGAGTAAGAATTTAGTATATAATAAAGACCATGAGGTATGTTTTCTATCCTCTCTTTAAGTCTTGTTTTCTTCTTCTGTGAAGTGCAGGTAATTGTATCAACCTTATTGAATTATGCATGATGAAAATGAAGTGAATGCATATAATGTGCCTACGCAACTTGTATATATACAGTTTTAAATTGCTTTCAGTGTCTGGCACGTGGTATGTGCTCAACAAATGTCAGCTGTTGTGATGATGATCATCATCATTATTATCATTGTTATGATAATGCTAAAGTCTTGAAGATGTCCCCTTTCAGGAGCTTAGGAGAAAGGAGAAGGATATAAAATTCCAGGACAAATCAAAGCGAACAAGAAGAAAGATAGAAGGAAAGACTGGAAAGTGTGTATATTTGCCATTATGTGTTACCATGTCAGAGTTTGTGTCTTTTCCATTAGACTGGGAATAGCGAAGGGCACAGCCCAGACACTAAATAGTGTTTACCTTTCTAGCCTTTACAGCATCAGGTCCTAAAGTCCTATATGGAGCAGAGGTCCACAGTTTTCAGGGTGTTGAACTGAAGCAGAGCAGCTGGTTGTAAGTTTGAAAATGACCCCACAAGTCACATGTTGAAAAGAGATCAAGTTGGAAGATTACTGACAAGGAGGCCGTTGGATTGGAGATTTAAAAGTCATTGCTGAAATTGGAGAGAGATGAATTTCTTGAGACAGATACTAGGAAGCAATATATTGAGGAGGTGTGGGTTGAGGGAATAGAAGAAATTTGATGACAAATGAAAGAAGTGAATAAGGAATGATTTGAGGGGAAAAGAAGGGTCAAGGACAGGTTTTTTTGTTTTGTTTTGTTTTGTTTTGTTTTGAGGAAGATTAGACCAGAGCTAACATCTGCCACCAAGCCTCCCCTTTTTGCTGAGGAACATCGGCTAACATCTGCGCCCATCTTCCTCCACTTTATTTGTGGGATGCCTGCCACAGCGTGCCTTGAGGAGGCATGCATAGCTCTGCACCGGGGATCCAAACCGGCGAACCCCGGGCCGCCAAAGCAGAATGTGCGAACTTAGTGCGCCACTGGGCCGGCCTCAAGGACAGATCATTTTTAAATAAAGAATTGAGATAAAGGATAAAGAATAAATAAACAAGTGTTTAGGTTTTCTTTCACATTCAGTTTCTCTCTATGCTCACTTTCCCTGGAAGAAACAGTTTAAGGGTCAGGATTGATGAACATGCTTCTCAATGCAACCTGCTTACCACACAGGGAAACAAAGTCACAAAAAGGGACATCACTTTGTCAATTTATTCTCCCTTTCCTGACGCAAAGAAATATCTCTGTATCTGCTAGACTCATGCGTGGAAATCTGAGGGATAGTCCATCATCACTGGCAATTTTGGGGAGTAAATGAGTCTGGCTGGATTAATGTGATCCACTTTTAGAAGACCGGAGAATGAGTGTATGAAGCTAGGACACGGTCAGTGTGGAGAACCGTGAAAAGCAGCCTTACTGACTTAGCCAAAGAAGATCCCAAGCACCATCTCTTCAAATTAATTTATTATGCATGTAAATAAATGAGGACTAGAAATGGTGATGTAGGATGATTTTCGTATTTGCATGATACAGAGCTCTGTGACTCTCAAATGTGAGACCCCTGAAAGATATACCCATCACCCTCCAATAGAGTCTTTGAACTGTAATTTTGGCCCCGTCCCTGGGCACAGAAAATGCCTCTAGTGAGAGCTTCTTCCCTCTGGACTGTCTAGGTGCTCTGAGAACCACATTGCTGCTGAGATATATATGAGTAGGACAGAGTGGTTGAGACCCAGTGAATGTCCTGGGCATCAACAACCTGTCTCACAGTGGTCAGGCTCCCAGACTCATTGCTTGACATCATGAGTTGGTAGATTACGTAAATGGTCTTTAAAACACGAAGATTTCTGAAAGAGTGACCACTAGGCTCATTGGCCCAATTGTAGGTACAGCTTTCTCATCCCTTTTCCTCAGTCTTTATTGAAGAAGTTGTCAGTATGGTCAGCATGATAGACCTTTTAAATTTAGATCTAGTTTTCCAGAATTCATGGCACGGTCCTTATTTATCTACCAAATCAAATGCAAACTCATCGCCATGCCTTTCCAGTAGACTTTGGCCAGACGAGACAATGCACTGTTCCTAGATTTGCTCTGTGCTCCCAACCTTTGCTGTTTGGCTCCCAGTGAGAAATGTTGTGTCTCTGACTGCGTCACCTCCACCAGATCAGTCAGCTCATGAGTCCTATGACTCGTGCTGAGCCAGGTGTCCATCACACCCAACTCTTATTCCTTTTGCATATTTCTTCTTTTCTTTTCTTATTTTGTTTTTGTGTAGTGGATTGAGAACAACATCAAATAAAGTGTTTATAAGTCAAGGGTATTTGTAGGAAGCTAAAGGGTCAAAAATCATTGTTCATGCCTAGAAGATGCAAAAATTCCAAGAAAACTTGCTGCCTGAAGAGAATATAAAGTGTTTGTCCACACCCAGCTAGATGGAAGAGAAGACAACCCCCGTACCCAGTGTTTCCTCTAGTCCACTTCCCCATGTGGAGAAGCCTCTCGGACTTGGGCTTGCAGGGAAGACACTGTCTTCTAAAGCAGGAATCAAGCTCAGAGGCCTTCAGGAGACACACAAGCATATAAATACACAAAGCAGGCAAATGAGACGAAGGGCTAAGCTGATTTTTAAACCTCCATGGAGGCCTAATTCACTGACAAAACAAGACACTTCCATTGAGGGTCCCAGACTAAAGGCCTACAGTTTGCCAGCCTTCCAGAAGGAAAGGTCCTCTGTGGTTATAGTTGGGGGAATGTTGTTGTTCCAGTTTCTTTCTTTTTTTTTTTTTTTAAAGATTGGCACCTGGGCTAACAATTGCTGCCAATCTTCCTTTTTTTTTTTTTT